>NW_026533223.1:125000-130000 GCF_028296485.1 Oppia nitens | reverse complement strand
ATTGCTTTATTTAGAAACAAATGTTTAAAAAATAAGTAAAACAATTACAAACTATTTCTGTGAGATTACAGGAATATTCTGTAAGTGTTTTTTTTTGTTGAGAGGTTTATAGTTGTTTAGCTGTTTATACAGTGATATAAGTGATGGTATTATCTGTTATTTTTTTTAAGTGTAGGGTATTATGATATAAGTGTTATATAAAAAACTTTTTATTACAATATCGTTAACATACTGTTTATATATTTAGTGATAATACTAATACATACTATCATACAGTATACATGTGTTAATATATTTAAATTTATGTATAAGTGTCGTTAGGGGCCAACACATGGCTCAATCATGACATCAAAATACTATATATAATATATATATATATATATTGATATATCGGTATATAATGATACCTGTGCCCAAAGACATATGTGCTACTATTATACTACAATAACTACTACTACTACTACTACTATTAGCAAACAACTACATTAGCAAACAATTTATAATAACAACGGCATATAACCATAAAATAAGTTATTGATAATAATAATAATGCAATACTTTTTATTATATAAAAAATAATAATATTTTTATCTGCATACTAACAATAGCAACAAATTTTTATGCAAATAAAATATTGTTTTAAATGTTAATTTTTTTTAGATATATATAAAAATAATTTCTATAAATACAAATATTGTCGTCATTTAATTCAATGTTAAGCATGAGTTCAATGTTACAAATAGTATTTATTATAGTAAATGAAAAATTATTATTATTATTATTATTATAATAATAATAAAAATAATAACAATAATGATAATTATTATTTTTTTATTATAAAGAATATTATATATAGTTTTTTTTTATTATAAATACCATATACTATACTATGCATTATACATACGATTTACTATAATTATAAAAATTTGTATTATATATGTACGGTATGTATGTATGTATGTATGTATAATAATAATAATAATAGTAAATCTAATATCAATAACTAACCTATACATACATAGACACAACTAAGTACATCTATGTATTGCACTTAATATCTATATATAGTTTACACAATTTTTTTCCATAATTTAGTAATAATAATAGTAGTAGTAGTAGTAGTAGTAGTAGTAATAATAATAATAATAATACAAGAAAATAAATTACTGTATTTTACTAATAATCACATGTTGTGTTTGCTTATTATTATTATTATCAGTTAGACAGTAGAAATATATAAATGAAAAATAATGTTAGTTTAAATATTAAGTAAATAATTTATCAAAATTATTATTATTATTATTATTATTATAACAGAATTTTTTTTTATATTATTACTATTATATACTCAAATAGAGTATAATATAAAAGTAATATTAAAATAAAAACTAAAATTATAATATGCATATATATATAATGTATATGATATACCGGTATATATATATATACGGTATATATATATATATATATATTAAATATAATTTATTATACAAATGAATACTTATGTTACTATTGAATGAACATCAGATGAATATTTTCTCAACCATCAAAAAGACAATATTTTAAACTAAAAATTTTTATTATATATTCACTTATCATGCAATAACATATTAGATAGACATAGAGAGAGAGAGAGAGAGAGAGAGAGAGAGAGAGAGAGAGAGAGAGAGAGAGAGAGAGAGAGAGAGAGAGAGAGAGAGAGAGAGAGAGAGAGAGAGAGAGAGAGAGAGAGAAATTATTTTTGTAATTTTAAGAATAAATTATATATTATTATCAATGAGTGAGTGAGTGTGTGAGTGTGTGTGTGTGTGTGTGAGTGAGTGTATGTGTGTGTGTGTGTGTGTGTGTGTGTGTGTGAGTGAGTGAGTGAGTGAGTGAGTGAGTGAGTGAGTGAGTGAGTGAGTGAGTGAGTGAGTGAGTGAGTGAGTGAGTGAGTGAGTGAGTGAGTGAGTGAGTGAGTGAGTGAGTGAGTGAGTGAGTGAGTGAGTGAGTGAGTGAGTGAGTGAGTGAGTGAGTGAGTGAGTGAGTGAGTGAGTGAGTGAGTGAGTGAGTGAGTGAGTGAGTGAGTGAGTGTTATTATTTTATTTGTATTACTATTATATTATCCAAACAACAAAATTTTTAGATTAGACAAAAAATTAGTAAATCACACACATATATACACACACATAGTTAGTTAAATTAAAGTTAAAAAAATAAAATAAAATAAAACAAAAATCATATTTATTTTTAGAAAATTAATAGTTATTTTTATTGACTAAAAATATTTAACAACAACAAGAAAAATAATAGTATAATTATTATTATTAATTATTATTATTATTAAGTATGTTTTGACAACTTTTAAATTTATTATTAGCATAAAATATTATTATAAAATAATTTATCTATATATTTTTTTTATTTTTATTCGTATCATTATGAATAATTAATTGATATTAAAAATTGTCACAAAATAAATGTTTATAATAAATTATAATGATGATTTTTTACAATTTATTTTTATGTATTTCAATATAATATAATATAATTTTATTTTTATATTTAAATTTAATGCATTCATTGATATACTTTTATATACTGTATTAAAAAATACCAATTTAACATTTATAATAATTTAATTAAATTTTTTTTTAATAATTTTATTTGAAAAATTATATTATTAATAATATTATACTTAAGTTATTTGATCGGGTATTGTATGATTTAAATTAGGTATAAATTTATCGAAAATATTATAATAATATTATTATTATTATTTCAATAAATAGATTTATAAAGTTTTTCAATTTTATATATATATATATATTGAATCAGTTATTGAATATATATATATATATATATATATATTTTAGTCAAACATTTTTAATATTTACATTAGATTTATGCCATAAGCATATATATATAAAAAAATTGATATTTTAATAATAATAGCACCAAAAAAATAATAATAATTTTTTTTATAACAAAAATTGACACAAAACAACTCAAACTACAAAATAACAGTATAAATGGTGTAAATTTAGTATAAAAAAAAATAAAATAAAATCCATGATTGAGTTGACAGCAGCACCGGTTGATTTTTTTTTTTGTTGTTGTTGGTTGGACATAACTGTGCTATTCAAATATATATTATAAGGCATACACTGATATTGAGCTTACAGTTTAAACTAGGGTTGGAAAAAATACAAGGTTTTTTTAAAAAAAAAAATTAAGTTTGTATTATACGATTTTAAAACCAAATATATACTATGTTTTAAAAAAATGTTAAAAAATATAAATATAAAAATAAAAATGAAATAATATTAAATCTATATTTATTATAAAACATGGCTTACTTTTCCATATATTAATGCTTTTTTACATTAAGATGACCCTAAATATTGCAAAATTGGTCATGTATTATACATTGTATTATACAAACATTTTGTATCTGCCAACATTGATTTTAAACAGTACCGGTATATATATATATATATATATAAAGTTTATATATAAAGTATATATACATGTATATATATATGATTTGTTTTGGTATATTGTGGTGACAACATTAACAATATAACTATCACTATATATATATATATATTGATATTGATATACAGTATATATTTATATATAAATTTATTTTTTTCCCAATAAATTGAATTTTGTAATTCACACAACAACAAAAAAAATTGTAGTTTTTTTGTGTGTTGTATAACACAAACACCCGTATCCTTAGGGTTATATCCCTTATGAAAAATATCGGGTATTGAAAATCGTTTTATATATAATACCTGTATATATCATATATATATATATATATATATATATATATATATATATATATATATAGTATTTGCTTTATTATTGATATTTATTTTGTTGTTACTAATACTTTATAACAAACAAAAAATGTTTTTTTTTGTTTTTGTTGTTTTGTTTGTTTGTCGTTCAAACAATTTTTTAGAGCCGAAAAAAAATTATATGACAAATAATTTTTTTTTATATAAACTAAGTAATATTTTTAAAAAAATTAAGTTAAAAAAACCAGCTTATTGTGTAAAAAAACTTTAAAATTTTATAATAACTAAATAAATAAAAAAAATTATAATATACTGTACTAACTATATATATATTGTATTATTATTAGTAATATCACAACTAATAAAACATTGATTGATCAAAAAAAATATATAATTTAAAATAATTAAAATTAAAATAATTAGATTATAGATAAAGTTATTTTTATAGAATAAATAAAACAAAAATTAATAATTTTATTCAATAAATAAAATAAACATTATTAGTATTAATAATAAATAATTTTTTTTTGATAAATAATTGAAAATATTGTGTTAGTTTACTTTAAGTTTAAAAATTTTGGATCAAATATTTAATCATTTATTTGTCTATAAAATAAATTTTTAATCTAATTTTTGTTGTTTTTGTTGAAAATTATTTGATAAGTTTAGATAAAAATTATTATTATTAGTAGTATTACTAGTATTTGTAGTCATCTAATGAATAAGTCATCGAAATTTTTTTTTTATTATTTTTGTCAACATTATTAAAGTATATTTGATTTTTTTTATTAAATATTTGAAATTATAATTTAATATAAAAATTATTTTTTTTAGAAAGTTTATTACTTTAATATTAAATATGAGTATATATTATTATTATTATTATTATTATTATTATTATTATTATTATTATTAAAATGTTTGATGTTTAATTTAATCATATATTATATATATATATATTTATTTATAAAAACTGCTAACCTAACAAACAGTATAGCGTCCAATAATTATTTTTATAGGTTATTGAATTTATATTAAACCATTAGATATTTAAAAAAAAATTTAAAAACTATTTCATAAATCTATCAAATATACTAATATATATATATTACTAAATACTTATATATATATATATATATATATTTTTAAAAAAAACTTTTGAAAAAAATTTGTTTAATTAGTTAATTAACATTATTAGTTATTTTTTTTAAA
>NW_026533223.1:80000-120000 GCF_028296485.1 Oppia nitens | reverse complement strand
CGAAAGGTTGACTTTTCGCACATTGAAATCAATAGACGATACGATCGGCCAATCGATAGCAACCATATCGATAACAATGGCTTTAGTAGTAGTGGTCAACACCAACAACGGCTAAGTCTAATAGACAGTGATATAGTATCGGACGACTCTCAGACATCCACATCACATACTCGGCCACAGTCGCCGACACCACCGCAGCAGATGAGCTCCCGGTTCGCTGCCTGTCGACGATCGCAACACCAGAGACTAAGTTTGTTAGGCCGTCCCCTAAACTATAGACACCATTGTTATCAGCATAAAAATCAAAGATATCGATTAATTCAAAGTCATTTATATAATTTTCTTGAACGACCCCGAGGTTGTACTGCCGTTTTATATCACTTATCAATGTGAGTCCAAAATATATATATAAATATATATATATATTATAAAAGTATATATATATATATATAAAAAAATTTATAAATATGTATAGACCTATGTAATTCCCATCTATTTTTGAAAAGCAAAAAAATATTTCAATAATTTTTTTTGTCTGTTTGTTTGGTTTGTTTGTTGGGATTATTATTATTTTGTTGGGGGAAACAAAAATCTGTTTAAAAGTTTTTTTTTGTGGGGTACTATACATACATTTACAGTATGTATTTAAATATATTTATATATATATATATATATATATATAAACATATGGTTTTCCTTAACTTATATATATATATATATATAAGACTATTTTGATAGTAAATACTATTACACACACACACATTATATATATATATATATATATAAGGGATAATATGGTATTTACTATTTATAACTATTGAAATATTATTATTATTTTTATGTTTTTCTATTTTGGTTTGTAAAATGTAACCATAATTATTGAAAAGATTTATGATAATCAAAAAAAAAATAAAACTAAATTAATAATAATAATATTATTACTATTAGTAAGTTATAGTAAGTTTGTTTTTCCCAGAGCAACATAATTTATTAATCATATATATTATATATATTGTATATATAACTTAAATAAATAATTTTTAATATAAATATCATAAATTAAATTATTAAAAGAAAATTATAGATTAACTTTTTTTGTTTTGTTTATTTATTTGTTTGTTAATTACATACAGTATTTATTTTGAGTAATATTTATTTATAATATTATAGTCAAGTTTTTATCATTAATAGCTAAAATTGTTTTTAAAATTTATTTCTATAATAATAATAATACTTAAGGAAAATTTGTTATCATTATAATCAATGACTTAATACTGAAAATATTTCTATATATATATATATATTTGATTCAATGTTTTAGTACAATATATATATATATATATATATTTAGTTATTATAACCACAAGAGTTCAGCACCAATACCTTAAACAAAAAGTTTATAAATAATTTATATATAATTAAAATTTTCAATCAATTATTTTTACAATATAAAATGTTGAATTAAATTGATTTAGTTTAGTTTAATAATAATATAGTAGTAATAGTAGTAAATTAATCTAAAATATTTTGATAAAATTTAAATTATACATTTATATATATATAATATTTTTAATATATTATTTCCATTTATACATTAAATTTAACTAATATTATAATATAAAACAACTATGTAAATTTTGTTTGAAATTATAAATAGGTAATTAATATACAAAATTACAAATATATTATTTGTTGTTGTTGTAAATGCATAAATGCTACATGCTACATTTTTAAAAAAAAAAATAAAAACATGTTTCATACAATTTATAATTTATATATATATAGTATATACCTGTATATAAATATATAATATTTATTACCTTTTTTTTATATTACGTGTACTGTAATACTGTTTTTTTAAAAAAAAATGTTATTATTATTATTATTTTCACATTATATGTAGAGTTAAATTTAATTAGATGGGAAAATAATTTTTTTTATAATACATTTATTTGGCAATAAAAATATACTGTATATATATATACAGTATATTTTTATTGTATTTATATATATATAATATATTTATGAATTAAAGGAAATGGGTATAAAATAGAAAATAATATATATATATATATATACTAATAAATAAATAAATTGCAACAAAAAAAAATAATAATACAGTAAAATATAATTTATTGGTATTGTTTTTTTTGTTGTTAAAATTAGTAGCGATTTTTGTTGTTGTCTATCTATATGTTTCGTTGATTTATATATATATATTATTTTATTAATATTATTTGTTTCGAGCGGCAAATGCAATACACAAAAAAAGTCACTCAATTAATACATTTATACAGTATATATGTATATATATGTATATATAATACAGTATATATATATATATGTATATATAATACAGTATATATATATACAGTATATAAATGTATTGAGAAATTGCATTTCATATATTTATTTAAGAATATTCTCTAAAGAATATTCTGTAATCGTGTGTATAGTTAGTCAGTCAGTCAGTCAGTCATTCAGTCAATAAGTTTAGTCCCACAGACACTGTTGGGTCTGTATTGGATAAGCATTGACTGTAAATGTTATGTTAGATATAAATTTAATAGGAAAGTGAGTCTAACAGCACAACAACACAACAACAACCATATAAAAAGTAAATTAAAGTATAGTATATATATAATGATATATATAAAAGCAAATCTCAAACTTACACGACATCAACAATATATGTATGACTAAAGGCTTTGTGTATTAAATATAAAAAATTGCGGATTTTATTCTCTCTCTCTCTCTCTGTCCATCAAATCATTTAGCATTTAGTTTAAGATTTATATATAATATATAAATAATATTAGACTATAGTTGCAAAAAATATATACAACAAATTCATGTGGACATTAAATAAAAACAATATAATAATAAAATCAAAAAAATACATATATATATACAGTATATATATATATATATATATATATATATATATATAATAACTGTATATACAGTATGTATTCTCTACACATGTATATAAACAGTATATGATAGACCCGGTGGTGATTATTATTATTATTATTATTATATTGCAATATATATATAATACAATACACATATGTCTATTGCATCGCCAATTGGCTCTACTATTAGGCATAGGGTGTATCCCTTTTTATAGTTAGTTAGTTAGTATTATAGTAGTAGTAGTAGTAGTAGTAGTGTGTAGTTATTAGTATTACATATACACACTCACACACATACATACCTACAGTGATTCTGGTGTTTCTCTGGTGTTAGTGATTGACAATCTTTATATATTAACGGCACAGGGATGTAGAGAGAGTGAGTGATAGAGATAGAGGGATACAGTAATGAAAAAAAAGCATTTATTATTATTATTTAAATTTAATACCAGATATAATAATAACCCTGGTGTCTCTATATGATCAGTGAAATTTTTATACTATTGTATATATATATATATATATATATATATATATAAATTTATATATCAATAAATAACATCATTTCAATTGTAAACTGATATAAAAATCGTTTTTTAAAAATTTACTATTTATTGAGATATATAACTTTATATGTTTTTTTAAAAAAAATAAATATACAGTAACTAAATGTTTGTCATATACTGTCATATCATATATATATATATATATATATAAAGAATATTCTGTATAATTGCAAATAAATATTCTTAAT
The DNA here is from genome assembly GCF_028296485.1 of Oppia nitens. Taxonomy (NCBI): domain Eukaryota; kingdom Metazoa; phylum Arthropoda; class Arachnida; order Sarcoptiformes; family Oppiidae; genus Oppia; species Oppia nitens. Next base: position 116,331 of record NW_026533223.1, on the reverse strand, counting down.
ATTTATTAATGTTATTATAAATCCTTAATATATAATGTTTGGTGAAATAAATTGTAAACTCTTTATATTATTAATATATTTATATATAATAATAATAATAAATAACTTTATGTTATTTGATTCACTAAATAATAATAATAATATTAATAACTATTAACAATGTAACAATTTTTTTTAAATAATAAAGTAACATTTTAATAATTATGTAATAATTAGTTTTTTTTTGTAAAATATATTTATTTATAATATTACTATTAATTTTAAGTTTACACAAGTTTTTTACATAAGTGTCAAACTAGTTAAATATTGTTATATATATATATATATATATATATCTAAAAAAAAAGTTATAACATTATTACCATCATTATAATAATCTACAATAAAAATAATAATATCATGATATATCCATATCATATAAAATTAAATTATTAATAATAATAATAATATCAAATTATATATATATATATATATATATATATATATATATTATAAACATTTATCATCATTATTATCGTTATCTTAATTATTGTTAGTATACTATACAGTAGACATCATTATAAAACTAATGGATTATAATTATTATATCGACAATAGTTTATTAATATATTGATGGCCACCATTGCCGCCGACCATCTATTTCAAACACAATCAAGTGGTTGTCCCTATCAATCGGTTAATACAACAACAATTAATAATAATAATAATACAACTACTACTAGTAATAATAATATTAATACTAATAATGATAATAACAATACTATTACTAGTAGTAGTAGTGAACCGTTCAATGTGGTCACACATAGTACTGATGATAATGATAATAGTGGCCAACAAATTGATACTATTGTTAAACAACAACAACAAGAAAAACAACACATTAATAGGCAAAACTTGTTTAACTTGTATTACGGACAACAACACCGACACCAACAACAACAACACCAACGACACCGACAGCCAAATAACAATTGGCAACAATCGGCCACTCGTTGTGCTGTCTATGAGATTGAGGCCCAACAACAACAGCACGAGTCGTTGTCGGTGTTGTCCACCACCACCACCGCCGCCACCACTAGTCATCCTATCAGTGCTCGTAGAGGAGGTGCTGGCGGTAGTAGTGGGTCTAGTGGTGGTAGCGGTGGTGGACATCCGTATCGGTTGAACTGGCATTTGAAAAACAATGTCAAAACTTGTTTAGTCGCCGCCGCCGCCGCCGATAATACTACTAATAGTAGTGAAATAGTAGTGGCGGAAGAAAAATCACGATTGAGTTTATTAGGCAAACCAGTTGTCGGCCATAAGCGCCGGCATATGTCCGCCCGTGACTCCAGGCGCCGAAAATATCAATTTCTAGTCAATAATTTTCTTGAAAGACCTAACGGTTTTTTTTCGCTTATTTATCATTTATTTGTGTGAGTATTATATATATATATATATATATAAACACATTGTATGATAATCTCAACCAACCAACAAACAAACAAAAAAATAATTAACACAATGTTTGTATTGGTTTAAAATTTCGGGTAATTCATTGATTTTATCGGGAATTTTTTAATTGGGGTTTTTTGTGTCTAATTTTGTTGTTGTTGTTGTTGTTGTTGTTGTGGTATTTGATAATAAATAATTATAATTTAGATCTTCAATTAAACAAATATATATATATATATAGTATATAGTATATATTGATTTTATAAATGTAAAATATTTTCTAGAATTGATATTTTTTATATATAAAAAAAATTTTTTTAATTAAATTTTTCAAATGTTTGAAATAATTCAATCTATCTTTTTATTATTTTTATGATAAAAAATTATAATAATAATGTTGATATAAAATTGTATTATAATAATAATAATAATAATAATAATAATAATAATAATAATAATAATAATAATGTTAATTTGATAAAAATTTGAAATAATTTTTGCATCAATGATTTAGTTTGATGAAATAATTTTTTTTAATAAATATTTTAAATCACTGTACAAATAGTTGTCATAACTATATATAAATTATAGTAGTTATGAAAAAGTAAATAATTAATATATGATTAATATATCATATATGTTAAACAATGTATAGTACTATACATATATATATAGTAGTAGTATAACTAATACAAATATTATAAAAAATTAATTAAATATATATTAACATATAAATATTATTTTTCACATAAATATTTTGATTAAATTCTAGGAAAACAAATAAATAATTATTGATATAATAATAATTATTAAAAAAAAAATTCAATTATCAAAATCAAGATATTCAGTACAATATTTGTAAATATTATTATTAACTAATTTAATGTGAAAACAAAATTAATGATAAATACTAGTATTTTATAATATTTTAGTATTATATATATATATATATATATTAAATACATTTTCTATTATCTCAATTAAACACTGATGAATAATAATTTACATTAATTAATAAATATATTTTGAAATTATTGACATAATTAATCTCTCAAAAAACTATTAGTTACTATAAAAAAAACAATATAATAATTATTTTGCATACATAAAATTTAAATCAAACATTATGCTTTTTATTTAAAAACTAATTACTAATTTTTATTTTTAAATTTTGCATATTAGTAAATAAATTATAATTATCAAAGTAAATAACATTTTTAAAGTTTTAAATTAGAGAGTATTTAAATATGTAAACAATTTGATGGAAATTTTGTTTTTTTTTATAAATAATTATTATGTGTAATTTGATAAAGTACAAAATTTTAAACATAATAATAATAATAATTATCATTTATTTTTAGGCTATTATTAATTATGATGCTAGTTTTTTAAAAAATAAAAATAAAATTGATTTAAGCTACCTTATTATCATATTATCAAAATATAACTATATATTTATACAACAAAATTTTTAGTTCATTAAAATTTTATATTTTAAACTAAAATTGTTGAAAAATTATTTTATATATATATATATATATATATATATATATATATATATATATATATATATATAGAGAGAGAGAGAGAGAGAGAGAGAGAGAGAGAGAGAGTATTTACAATAATATGTCAAAACTTAATAATATTAATAAAACTGTAGTAACAAAATGTTAAAAGTTAAATATAAAAAATAATTATTATAAATATATATTATATTATATTATATTTATATACATATATATATATATATATATTTTAATAATAATATATAACATAATTACGTTAATTGACATATGTTTGAATACTAGGTTATTACAAGTATTAGAGAATCAATAGTTATCATTAAAAAATATAACTAATTATTTTGCATATAATTAAATGATATAAAATTTTAATGTTTATCCCTAAATGATTGCCTAAATATTATTTTTATTATTATATAATTTTAATACTCTACATATATTAATATATATATAACTAGTAAAAGATTTTATTTAATAACAGCAACAAAAAAAAGTAAAATTATAACAATTTCGTTGAATATCATTAATATTAACAAATATATATATATATATTAAAAAAAAGTAAAAATACATTTATAAAAATATATTTATTTTATTTTTTTTTTAAAAAGAGGAAAATTCATGATAATTCAATCAATCAAACAAAAAAATATTCATTTAACTATACATTTTTAAAATTTTTTATCTTTTATTTCTTTAAATATTTTTTTATTTAATATTTTTTATTATTTAATTAATTAATTGTTTTATTTATTATCATTAGGTTTTGTATGGTCTTTGCCTGTCTGGTCCTTACAGTCTTCTCGACCATCAAAGAGTATGAGACAACAGCTTCAGCCATACTATACGTTATGGTTTGTAATAATTAAATAAATTAAAATAAATTAAAATAAAATAAATAGATATCAATTCAAACAACACTAGTATTATATGATAAACAACAAAAAAAAAAGATTTTAATATATTTTATTATTATTATTATTATTATTATAACCAAACAACAGGAGATAGTAATGGTTGTGTGGTTTGCTTTTGAATTTTTCTTCCGGATGTGGTCTGCGGGATGTCGTTCAAGATATCAGGGATGGGTCGGTAGGTTAAGGTTCCTCAGGAGTCCATTTTGCGTTATCGGTAACTATTATTATTATTATTTATTAAAATATTTTTTTTTGTTTATTTAATCAAATAAAATAAAATACTATAATAGTTGTATAGATATACAGTAGTGTTTATAGAAATTTTTTTAAAAATAAATAAATTTTTTTTTTCGCAAATAAAATGTTTCTGAAATCTAATCAGAATTTTTGTTATTATTATTATTATTATTATTATTAGTTAAAATAATTTTTTTTATAGTATAGTAAAGTTTTTTGTTTAACATTAACTTAATTTATGAGTGAGATATATACTAAAATAAAACTTATTTTTTTGTTGTTGATTATAATGTTTGAAATATATATATACAGTATATATATATACAGTATATATATATAATGTTTAATTACTATTTTGATTACTATTGGGTTTAATCAAAAAATATTAACTGAAAAATACATACACAAAATATAATTTAATTTTTTTTTAATGTGTATCTCATTATATGTGAAATTATATTATGGATACACTAGAGTCCCGAAAAAAAACTAAACATATATATATATATATATAGAGTATATAATTATAATCTATTAAATTATAAATTTATTTTTCATCCAAAATATTAAACACATACAGTTTAGTTGGTTAGTATAGTATTTTTGGTCCAAAAATTTCATAATTTAATAGATAATAATAATAATTTGTTAATAAATTTGTTGAAACTCATGAACAACAGGATCTTCACTGAAAAAAAAAATTTATTCATTATTTATTTCCTGATAATAATAATAATAATATTATTATTATTATTAGTAATGTTGTTGTTGTTGTTGATAAAAATGCTAATGTTAAATATATTTACACCAATAATAACTTTTTCTTAATAACATTTACCCGATTTAAACAAACAAACAAAATAAAAATTTATTTTATAAATGTTAAAAGTGTAATAAGCATCATCATAATCATTATTATTAGTAAATTTAATATTATTACAATATATTACAGTAGGATAGACTGTATATATATATATACAGTAATATATCAAACTATGTGTGCTATTTATTTATGTTTTAAAAAATAAAAAATAAAAATTTATAGATATATTTACTATTTTGTTGTTGTTGTTGATGCGGGAAATGGGAAACTGGACCATAGATATGATGCTGGATATTATCATATATATATATATATATATATATATAGAGTATACTGTATTTTATATATGTATATATGTTTTTTATGCAAACATCACAAACTTTTTTTAGTATTATTATTAATATTTTTTTATATCATTTTCTAAATAATATTTATAGTTTATATGATATATATATATATATATATAATATAAACCATTAGTTAGTAAACTTGATAATACTATAAATATATATTAGTTTTTTTTTCAATAACAACAACAAAAATATTTCTAAATTAGTTTATAATATTCAGAAAAATTAAATACATTTAATGTATATTTAATGAGAGAGAAAGAGTGAACTAATAATCAATTAGTATATAATATATCAATATATATATATTTACTGGTTATTAATAAATCATTTTTGTATTTTTTTTAATAAATTTTGATAACAAACAAACAAATATTTTTTTGTATTTTTTAAATATGTGATCACTTTTTGTATGTTTTTTAGATGTAATAGTAATCATTGCGTCGATAGTTGTCTTATCGATGGGCAGTTCGGGTCAAGTATTTGCCGCATCAGCTCTTCGTGGACTTCGGTTCTTCCAAATTCTTCGTATGGTTCGTATGGATAGGAGAGGCGGTACCTGGAAATTGTTAGGTATGTACCCAAACACACACACACACACACACCCCATCCCCCACTACGTCCCATCCCCTTAACAAATATACCCAAAATAATTAATATACTATTTAGTAGTAGAGTTAAACATAGAGCTACTGATAATAGATATTTAGTATTTTTATTTTTTAAAAAAAATAAAAATATTGAATATTTTTGTCCCCCACACACACACCCCATCCCCCATAACAAATATACTCAAAATAATTAATATACTATTTAGTTGGTAGAGTTTAACATATTAGCTAATGATAATATAGATATTTAGTATTTTTATTTTTTTAAAAATAAAATAAAACTATTGAATATTTTTTACTAAAAAAAATTATTACTAAATGTTATTATTATTATTAAAAACACACATATAAACTAATCATAAAACTTTTATCATGCACAAATTTACTATAAAACTATTACTATTATTACACAATTTTTTTGTGATGATTATTGAAAAAAAAGTTTAAATTATGATATTTTTTTGTTGGTTAAATAATTATATAGTTTACATAACTTTTAATCACAATATATTATGTATTATCACTAGTTATATACAAAATGTTATTATTATTACAATCATAAAATAATAATAATCTATAGTTTCTATTAAAAAAAATTTAATTTAATTAACAGATATATAACTAGAATTAATTTATAAGTTTAATGTAAATTTAAATGTTTTTTTTAAAATTATTATTATTATCACACATTTTCATCAATTGTGGTCATCATCATCATCATCATCATCGGTGGTTAATTATCATCACATCCAATAGGTTCTGTTGTCTATGCACATCGACAGGTAAAATAAATATCATAAAATTAATTTTTAAAAATTATTAATATATATATATATAATATTATATACTATATACTGTATATATATATAACTTAATGATAAAAAAATAAATATTTTATTTTGTTATTATTTATCATATTATCAAATCCAATGGATATACCAATGGATATACCAATGGATATACCAATGGATATACCAATGGATATACCAATGGATATACCAATGGATATACCAATGGATATACCAATGGATATACCAATGGATATACCAATGGATATACCAATGGATATACCAATGGATATACCAATGGATATACCAATGGATATACCAATGGATATACCAATGGATATACCAATGGATATACCAATGGATATACCAATGGATATACCAATGGATATACCAATGGATATACCAATGGATATACCAATGGATATACCAATGGATATACCAATGTATATACCAATGGATATACCAATGGATATACCAATGGATATACCAATGTATATACCAATGGATATACCAATGGATATACCAATGGATATACCAATTGATGATAATAATAATCATTATTATTATTATTATTCCTCAGGAACTGATAACAACAGTATACATAGGCTTCCTTGGGTTAATATTTTCATCGTTTTTGGTTTATTTGGTCGAAAAAGATGTCGAAGAAACTAAATTTGAGAGCTTTGCCGACGCTTTGTGGTGGGGAGTGGTCTGTATTTACTACTAATTATTATTAACTATTATTAATTAATTAATTAATTAATTAATTTAATTAAAAATTAATGTCAATTATCATCAATCTATTTAAAGATAACAACAAAAAATGTATTAACAATATATGATATAAATTTTATTAGTAGTTATATTAAGTTAGAATAATAGTATAGAATATTTTAGATTATTATTATTATTATTATAAAATTTTATTTATTTTTTAAATTATTTTTTTTTAATTTTCTATTATCATAACAAATTTAAAGACAAAAAATTGTATTAACAATATATGATATAAATTTTATTAGTAGTTATATTAAGTAGAATAATAGTATAGAATATTTTAGATTATTATTGTTTTTATTATTATTAAAAATTTAATTATAAAATTTAATTTATTTTTTAATTAATTTTTTTAAATTGTCAATTATCATCAATGTATTTAAAGACAACAAATCTATTAACAATATATAAATTTTATTAGTAATTATATTAAGTACAATAATAGTATAGAAAATTTTAGATTATTATTATTATTATTTAAGACATTATCTATAAAGTAATGTTTTTTTAAAAATATTTTTTATTTGTAGGATTTCAATTAATTGATTGATTGTTTTTATTTTGCTATTTAAACTTTTTATATATATATATATTTTATTATATTAACATTTTATTTATATAAATTATTGAAATCTATCGTTAAATTAGTGTACAGTATATTTAAGTAATTTATCATAAATAATGGATATATACAGTATATATAGTTAATATTTATAAATTGATATATAATTGACTAACTAGTAGTTGTACTGTATTTATTAATATTTAGTAAATTGATTAGTAAATTGAATTATACATGTATTCAATAATTAATAGATAAAAATCCTATTTCTAGTTCCCATATCTCCCATATATATATATATATAAATATAAATGCCATCACTCTATTAATTTACTATAAAGATTTTATTATATAATATATATATAAAAATAATTATATTAACTTAATGCATGTTGTTGTTGTGACTACTATTATTTAGTATTATTATTATAATATAGTGTAGAAAACATTAAATATAATTTATCTCAATATATATATATATATATTTATATAAAGATATATATATATATAAATAGGAAAAAACTAAATTGCTTAGAGATTTATCGATAGAGAGAGAGAGAGAGAGAGAGAGAGAGAGAATTGGAAATAAAATTTTTTATTTATTAAATCAAAATAGATTCAAACAAAATACATATTGAAAATAACATTAAATATTACATTTATATATTACTTTTACTTATATAATATATGATACTATAAATCTAGAAAAAAAGATATCCAACAAAACAACAAAAAAATATTTCTATTTATTTATTAAATATTAAATAAAAAATTTTTATATTAGAATAGAAACCAACCAAAAAAAAAATCAATAAATATTTTTATTAAAAAACAATAAATTGTTATATTCTTAATAATAATAATAATAATAATACCAATAATTTGATAATTGATAAAATGTTTTTGTTTTATTTGTTTCAATATTATCTTATATAACAATAATAATAAATCTATAACAAACAAAATCAAATTAATTATTACTAATTTATTTATTTTATTTTTTATATATTTCATTGTTAAACATGTATGTTATGGACAATGGATATACTGGTATAACAAACATAACAACTAATAGATAACCTTATGTACAGTGGGTTATGGAGATATATTTCCCAGCACTGTAAGTACCCATTATTACTATTATTATGTTAATTACTAAATTAATTAATTATAACTATTTTAATTATTTTAATTAAATAAATTACCACCACCCTGGTCATCCAATAAATCTATATATATAGTGGACGGGAAAAATAATAGCAGCTTTTTGTGCACTATTAGGCATCTCATTTTTTGCATTACCAGCTGTAAGTATATATGTTTATATATAAAAAAAATAATATACCCCTGGTATGTTTTCATAAATAACCCCCCTATCCCATCATCTCCCCCACCCACCATCCAGGGTATACTGGGTTCAGGGTTTGCACTGAAAGTACAGCAACAACAGCGCCAGAAACATATGATCCGACGCCGAGTACCGGCCGCCACACTCATCCAGAGCCTGTGGCGCTGTTATGCTGCCGATGAAAACTCAATGTCGGTGGCCACTTGGAAAATTCACCAGGTCCCATTGCCCAGTCCACCAGCGTATGTATCTATTACTATCACTATAAATCAATCAATCACCAGTATATTCACACAGAAAAAATATGTATACATGCATACAACAGGCCAATAACTAGACTACCCCCTAACCCATCCCTAACTATCCCCCTAACTATCCCCCTAACTATCGCCCTAACCCACCCCTAACTATCGCCCTAACTCACCCCTAACTATCGCCCTAACCAACCCCTAACTATCTCCCTAATCCACCCCTAACTATCCCCCTAACCAACCCTTAACTATCTCCTTAATCCACCCCTAACTATCGCCCTAATCCACCCATAACTATCCCCCTAACCAACTCCTAACTATCGCCCTAATCCACCCATAACTATCCCCCCTAACCCACCCCTAACGGAGTTTTTTTGGGTTATATAAAAAATCTCAAAATATAATAGTAATTATGTTTGAAAAACAACTCAATAAGATTTTTAGTAACTATTTTAGTAATATTTTTTGTTTGTTGAGAAAATTTTTTTCGCCAACTAATTGATACATAAAACATATGTGTGTGTGTGTTATATATGTGTCTAATTTGAGGAATTAAAGTTTAGAAAGTTTCTATTAGAAAGTTTTTAAAAAAATATTTTTGTTGTTAGGTTAACATATTTACTATTTATTTTTTAAATGAGATTTTTTTTAAACAAACCCTAAACACTATATGCATTCAAAAAAAATTATTTAATACTTTAATAATACTAATCGTTATTAACAATATTGCCGTCTGATTAACAAAACATTATTAAAATCTCTTAATTTCAAAAATAATTTTTTTTGTTATCTATTAATATGTTATTAGGTATTATAGTTGAAAAATCTATTTATATTATTATATTGAGACAGTATTAACTATTTGCTAATCAGATACAGTAGTTACTAAACCTAAGCCAAGTTGACATTTACGAAAAATATTTACTAAAAATTTTTAGTTAATTTATTTTTATTATGACTTATTAGATGCTATCTATAATAATCATATATGACTTAATAAATTTATAATAAATAGATTTATTATTGTTATCTATAATAATAGTACTGTATATATATAATAATAATATTAATATTAATATATGGTATAATCAAATACTTTATATATTAGTTTATTTTTATTAAATCCTAATCTATTTTAATTAAATTTAATATACAAAATGTTTTAATGTAAAAACCAAAAATAAAACAAACATTAGTCTAATATTTTTTTTAATTTAAATGCCTGATGCTATTAGTCTGATTACTTTTAGCAGGGTAGTAATTAATTAATTAAAATAATTATAATAATAGTTTAATCATGTATATAATATATTTATAACCATTAAATTAAAAAGATTATAGCATTTTATTCAATATAATTATTATTAATAAGATTAAAATAAGTTTAATCAATGATAGGAAAACAATAATTATTAAATACCACATATTATATGATAATATAACTATTATATTCAATATATTAATATTTATTAAAAAAAATAATCTCTTTTTTTTAATATTTCTTTCACTCACCCACTCTCTCTCGGCTGACTACTCACTCACCCACTTATTCACTGACTCACACAATACACTGAATTACTTATACTTACTCACCCACTCACTCGCTTTTTTTGAAATAATTAAATAATAATAATAATAATCACTGCAAATCTATATGTGTGCCTACTATCCAAAATGTTGTATCAAATATGTTTGTATTGGACACCCTGTTAAAACACGTGTATATCTATATATATATATATATATATGCCTACCAAAACTGCTTATGTATGTTATCAATCGATTCACATACAAAATTAAAAAAAAAAAAATAAAACACAACTACACCAAAACACAACTACACCATCACATAGCTATACGTCCGGCTCATTCACTCAAACATTTAAAAGTAGGGATAAACTGGATTTACCTCAAAGCTCAGCCGTTGCACTGTAAGTAATAATAATAATAGTAATATACTGTATAAACAAATATATATATATATATATATATATATATATTTTATATGTAGTGTTTGTTAACACATTATCATTGATTATATACTACTAGTATATCATAGACTCTATACTGTAGACTAGGATTCATAGACAGAGAATAATAATAATAATATACTGTATAAACAAATATATATATATTTTTTTTTTATATGTAGTGTTTGTTAATACATTATCATTGATGATATACTACTAGTATATCATAGACTCCTATACTGTAGACTAGGATTCATAGACAGAGAATAATAATAATAATACAATACTGTAGTATAGTTGGGATAACTAAATAAATTTATATTTTTTGTTGTTGTTATCAATAAATAAATAATTAAAACACAACAAAAATCTATTGCTAATAATCATAGTATACATATACTAGAGAGTATTATATTGTATTTTATTTTATTTTGGGATTAGCTATTAATTTCCGACAATAATAATACTGATACTAATCAATGATTTTTTTTTGGGTATTACTATTAGTAAATCTGTTTTAGTAAATTTAAATGCAATAAAAAGCTAATTTTGTTTATTTTTATATACACTATAATATATAATTTACATACTATTGCTATTTGATGTGTAAATTTGATTTATATATATAGATTCAGTAAAGTAATTAGTTTTTAATAAATGATACATATATTTTACATTAAATTATTATTAGTTTTATTTTGAATAATTTAAATTTTTGCAATACTACTACTACTAGTAGTAGTAAAACACATTTATTAGATTAAATTTAATATTAGATATTAAATACAAACAAATAAAAAATATTGCAGTTATATTGAATTTATTGGATATAATTTATTTATTAAAATAAAAACTAATATTAATAATACTGTACACTATTGGAAAAAAATGTTTATTATTATTATTTTTGTTAGTGATTTATAATTCATAAACAAAACAACAACAAAAAAATCAACTATAAAATTGAATTTTGTTTGTTTGTTAGTTTCAATATAGATTTTTTTGCATATTATTATTATTATATATATATTACTATATAATATATAATTTATTTTGAGATTACTGTATAATAATGAGATTAAATGTTGAACATAAGCAATAAATATTGATATGTTTTTTATATGTGTATATATATACAATAATATATATATATATAAATATATAAATAAATAGTAATACAAATATTTATTTACGACAAAATTTTTAGTACACAACAAAATCATATATTCATAAATCACTAGTTTTTTTTATTATTATATATATATATATATATATGATATTTATTTATTTATGAATAACAACTTTTTTTAATAAATATCACTAAATTTTTAAAAAAAAATATCATTAAAGTTTATTATCTAAAATAAAAATGATAATCACTTAAACTCGTAATACATTAAACATGTTTAAACAAATTTACAGTACTGTATATATAATATATAAAATGTGTTTTATATTTGCTTATCACTTAACTATCAAAACTAAATGCACTGCTTATCACAAAAATTATAATTATTGTGTCATTTAATCGCATCAATTGTGGACACATCACGAAAATCACATTTCAATTGACACCCAATTTAATCACTAAATAATTGATAATACAATATCAAATGTAATAATAATAATACTTGTATATTATATTGTCAATTGTTTAAACACAAATCAACAACAAAAAATATAATTATATAAAATCAATAATATTATCAATCAATTATATATGATATATATATATATTGTCAATAAATATTGATAGAAATAATAAATTGATTTTATATAAAAAAATATATATCAAAAAATCTTAATTTATTTTTTTTTGTTATTTATCTATTTGTATTTATAATTTAATACTTGTATAAATATGCAAGATCACTTATATATATATATATATATATATATATATATATATATTTTGGATAAATAAAATCAAATCATACACACACACAATGATGACAAAATAAATCTAAGTGCATACTTAAAGTATAATATATTTATATATAATATAAATATATATATATAATATGATTATTATTATAGGAAATCCTGATATATATAAATAATAAGTAATAAATTATTCACAACAACTTTAGCCACAAACAATAAATTTGGATATAAGTTTTTTTTGTTGATAAATATATATATATATATATATATATTTAGAGGCCATAAATAGGTCACAATATATATATAATATTAATATTTTTTGCATATTTATTTATTTATTTAGTTATTTATATTTATTACATCTAATAACAGTATAAATATAAACGATATATACTATAATATATGGTATTATATCCGCAAACAAAATAAAATTTACTAATTTTATTGATAATATTTTTTTATTAAAATAATATTTAAAATTCTTATAGCTTTTACTTTTATTAAAAATATTTTTTTTTTACAAAAACTAATTATAATTTTTTTCAACAACAAAACAACGATAGCTTCAAACATAACACATCGTTTGTTAGCCGCTTCTCAACCATACGCCGGCATAAGTCGACCACTCATTCGCCGCTAACTCGCAACCGATTCGGTACGTCGTCGGCCAACGGACGCCATAATCGTGACGACGGCTCCCGAATGCCCGGCAGTCTCAGTGAAGACAGTGTAGCCAAAGATATATCCGATGCTTCCAAACGCAACTCCGATGGTATGTCCACTATCTCTCTCTGTCTCTCTTTCTGTCTCTCTTTCTGTCTCTCTTTCTGTCTCTCTTTCTGTCTCTCTTTCTGTCTCTCTTTCTGTCTCTCTTTCTGTCTCTCTTTCTGTCTCTCTTTATGCCTCTCCTTCTGTCTCTCTTTATGTCTCTCTTTATGTCTCTCTTTCTGTCTCTCTTTCTCTCTTTCTGTCTCTCTTTCTGTCTCTCTTTCTGTCTCTCTTTCTGTCTCTCTTTCTGTCTCTCTTTCTGTCTCTCTTTCTGTCTCTCTCTTTATGTCTCTCTCTTTATGTCTCTCTTTATGTCTCTCTTTATGACTCTCTTTATGTCTCTCTTTCTGTCTCTCTCTCTCTCTCTCTCTCTCTCTCTCTCTTCAATCATAAAAATAATTATCTCAACCAACAAAAAAATAGCCAAAAAATTAAATTAAATTATATAAATGTTAAGTTTATATTATACCTTATTTGTTAGTTATAGATGTTTGTTATCGTTGTTGTTGTTTTTTGTGTGTTGTATCCTATTTAACTACAAAAAAAAATATTACCCATTAATTAATCTAATTTATTATTAATTTTTATTATAATAAATTAAATTATACCATCAATAGTTATTGTTAGTAGATATAGAAATACCATTAATTAATTATTTAATCTAATATTATCTATTTATGATAAGTTAACATTTTTTATTAGTATCATATAAATTAATATTTATATCTATATATATACTAGTATTAGTTAGATAAATAATATTTATATATATAGTTTTAGTTAATAATAAAAAATATTGCTATATTTATATAAATTATTTAATATTATTATTTTTAATTATATACCATATATTTGATAATCATTGTCTACTACAATGTTTAATGAAACAATTTTTTTTTTTTTTAATATATATTATATATTTTGCTGCAATCTATTTGTTAACCGATTGGTCCCAAAATAAAAAAAACAAAAAGATTTTTATTTTAGTTAACAAATAATTTATAGTTTTAACTTATCTTTTACTAACTTTTTGATATTTAAAAAAAAATTTTTTTAAACTTTTTAAACGAAAATTTATTACTACATTTACTACCGTATTGTCATATATATCTATATCAATATATAATATATATATATATATATATATATATATATATATATATATCAATATATTATATATATCTAAGCAATATATTTAAGTGATAGGCAAACAATAAATATCTTTATATAAAAAAACACCAAAAAAAACAAACAATCAATTCAAACAAGCAGTTTAGCTATTAATGTGTTAATGTTAGAGTAATAACATTTTTTTGTGATAAAGATAAGTAAGAAAAACACTGTATATAAACTTATCTAAGATATAAGATAACTGAGCTATGATTATCCACCCACCCACCCATCCTATACTATCCTATCCCTACACCCACCCACCCATACTATATCCCTACACATAAACACTAAATATAAAATAAAACCAATTGTGAAAAGACAGCTACTGTTGCTGCTGATGATAATGATGATGATAGTGATGGTGTGTATGTGTGTGTGTGTGTTTGGGTGCTGATGATGGTATCACACACACACACACACACACACACACTAGAGAACCGGTAGTTTTTTTCAATGTTTATTTGTTTTCAATTGATCCATAAAAAAAGACCTGGATGGTGGTATACCATTGGTATTGTGCAATATGTTGAGACGTGATTGCAATCATCCGCCATTTCTGGCGCTGTCACCTGCATTCAGATCTGCCATTGATTTTCCTACACTATCGACAACAGGTTTGCCTAAATAATAATAATAAATAAAAAAATATAAATCAATAAATAAATAAAAATCACATCAAATCATTGCAAAAAAAAACAAATTGCACCAAAAAAAAATATTTATATATTCAAAAAAAATATAATATATATATGCAATCACTTAATAATAATAATAATAATAATACTCTAATAATATGCAATCACACAAATCATTATTATATCACATTATGATTATTTAATTTTTTTTTTTATATATCTCACATATATTGCACACAATTTGTTTTTTATAAAAAAAAACATTATGCCATTGATGTTGTTTTTATTATTATTATTATTATTATTATTATATCATCATCTATTTTATCATTCATAATAATATATTGTCTATTGTTTTGTTTTGTTTGTTTAATAATTTATAAATATATACTTACATAAAGATATATTAGCCATACATACCATTTAAGATGAAAAATATATATATATTTTTTTATCTAATAAAATCACTTCAATTTTTTTATGTTGTGTTGTTGTTGGTTGTATCGGAAAATATCTTTATATATATATATATATATATACAGTATATATATATATATATATATATTTATATACAGTATATAAGCATTTGGGAAAACTTGGTATTTAGTTATTTTTGCTTAAATGCTTTTATACTAATGTATTATATATMWATATATATATATATAAAGTATATGTCATATATCGTATAGTCTATACATTATATACAATAATATTATATAATATTTGTATATATATATATATATATTTATAATAATATAAATAATATATACTGTAGACTATATATTGGTTAAAATAATTTAACGCTTTACATAACATTTCATAGATACTATGTTAAATAACTATTATTATTATTATTATCATCATTGATAAATTAATTGTATTAAAAAGCATCAAATTTATTGATGATGATAATCATGTTGAATAACCTACTTGTCCATTACATATATATATATATATATATATATATATATATATATAGACATACATATATATACAGTATATATTAATATATATAGCAAATAAAATCATGGCTTTCCACTTAAATGTATCTCAAGCTGTGTTCAATTATTTTTAGCACCTATTTCTAAATATATACAGTATATATACAGTGTATATATATATTATATATATATATATATACTTAATATATATTTTATTATGATCCAACCATAATCTACAATGAAACATTAATAGTGTATAACAAATTATTATTATATTAGGCAATAGATTTTTTTAGACAGTATAATACTACTATATTTTGTAGTTATTTTAGATTAGTAGTAAATAATAAAAAAAATAAGTATTTTTCTAGATTAAATTTTTTTTTATACGTTTTTATTAGCATAATAAAATTTAAGCTAGTATCTTTTCTCAATGTATAATAAATGTTTTATTTTAATACTAGTAGTGTATTATCATTAATTTTCTTTTATATATAAATTTTTTATATACCTATTTATACATACAATATAATACAGTATAATAAATTTATATAAACTAACTAATAATAATAATAATTATTATTACTGTATATATATTGTGTATGTGTGTCTCAATTATTTACAAATGTATTATAATATTATATGTTTGTCTAGAACTTAATTATTAATTAATAATTAATTAATTAAAAAAAACATAATATATATATCTATTACTATTAATATTTATACTATTATTTTTTTTGTTATTCATCTACTGTTTACTGTCTAGTGATTACAGTTGAATGTACTGTACTATTATTATTATTATTATTATTTTAACATTTTATTATAAATGTCAAATAGTTATATAAATATAAACTATTAAATATATGTGATATAATCTAAAAATATACATATATTTTAATTTTTCAATAACATTGTCTACTCAATAGACAGTAAACATTATAAATTTAAAAAAAAAATAAATTTACATATTTCTATAGAATATTCTTTAATTATTACTATTATTTTATTATCATTTAGTTTTTATAGTAATTTTTTTTAAAAAAAAGATTTATGGCATCAATAATTTTTTTATTTAAATAAATCTATTACAATAAAATTAATAAAAAATAAAGTAGCATGTTAAATTACTATGATGGTTATTGTGATTTTTTTTCACCCTCGGTCAATATTGACTATATATATATATATATATAACAATTGCAATCATTAAAAAAAATATACAATAAATTAAAAATTAATAAAACTATTAATTTTTTTTCCCGGGAATCGGAACCGAAAATTTGAGTTAAACTAATTTGAATTGTCGTAAACTATTTATATATATATTAAAATACTAAATTATATACAGTTTGTATTCAACCCCCCTCCTCCACCCACACACACACACACACACACACACACACACACACATATCAATAATTACTTGTACTCACGCTTTTGTATTGAAACTAAAATAATAATGATGATGATGCTAAAAATTTTTTTAATGATACGCTAGCTAAAATAAAAATATGAAAAATAATTTTTTTAAATTGTTATTATTGTTGTTGTGTGTTGATGTGTTATGTTATTAGATATACAGTATATTTAAAAAATATATATATAATTATCAATTAGTGTCTAACCGTACCTCACGTCGAGGTAGCCTAATATGTATGGCCTCCTCTTTTTTGCCATTTTTACCGACACATATGGGTCTTAAAGATAATGATATTACTATCAGTACTACTGTCGGTAAGGACTTTCAATTATATAATTTATTTTTTTTTTAAATATATATATATGTGTGTTGTTAAACATAATCACAGAAAATTTATGCTTAAATTTCAATTCAATTATTTATTTTTTTGTTGAAAAAAATTTCCAAATAATTTCAATAATAATAATAATAATTGAATGTCAATAGACTATAATAACTATAAAAACGATTGGCACACAAATACACGCATTATTTAAAATATCACTTAAAATGCAATTTACTAAACAATTTATTTTTTGTTGTTGATCGTACATACAATTTATGCAAATTATAATTTAATTTTTTTTAAAAAAATATTTTATTTTTCATATTATAATATGCGGTATATCTATGAAAAAACGTCAATTTAAATTCAATATATATATATATATATATTATTTGTAATGTGTATTTCATATTATTATTATTATTAAAAAAAAATATTAATTTTTTTGCTTACAAAAAAACTGCTTAAAAAAATTATCACTTTTAGATAAATTATTTTCATTATCCAATTATACGGTATTAATAATAATATTATGCAATTGTTATTCAATTTTATAATTACAATGTGTTTGTAGTCATAAAACTATATGTATACTCTTATTATTAACTTTTATAAAAAAATTTATATATTAATATTTAACTATTAGTTATAATTTTCTATTAAAATATTTTTATGTGTGTTTATTAATTAATAATTTAAATCTATTTTCAAAATTTTTTAATTTAGTTTTAGCCTTAAAAATTGATATCAATTAATTTAATGTTTGCTTAAATTTTTTAAATACTTTTAACAAAATTATTATTAATATTAAATTGTAATTAATGTTTAATTATGTTTATATTATGTACAAAATAACAATTTAGTAAAAAAATAAATAGTAGTGTATTATATATAATACTTGATTGTAAATTAATGCAAATATTTTTATATATTTAAACAAAATATAATTAAAGCAATAAATTAGAGGATAAAATAACAAATATTTTTTTTAAGTCGAAAAATATTTCAAATATTTGGATAATCAATATATTTTTTAGTTAATCTATAATACAGTGGATTTTAATAATAAAAATATTTAACATATTTAGTGACATAAATTAATAAAAATTTATATATATATATATATATTTAGTAGTAGCAATTTTTGGTTATTATTAATTGAATTTTTTTTAATATTAATATATTAATAAAACTATTTTTTGAAATATGTTTTAATATTGAAATTAATTGAGAAAAAAGAGAGATCTAATTGTTTTCCCAGAAAAAAATGATAGATTTTATAATACTATTTAAATTAATTAATTTAACCATAAATGCGGAATAATTTTTTGTTTTGTTTATAATAAAAAAATATATTACTATTAAAGCAATTAAATTTATGATTGCAATTGTTTTTTTTAAATATTATATACTGTATATATTTAATTATATATATAAAGTAAAAATTTATGTAAATTATGCATATGTTTTTAATGTAATACAATTTGTAGGGACTTTACTATTACTCATATATTTAATATTATTATTAGTATAATTGAAAAATTTTGAAATAATTATGCAAATAAATAAAATATAATAATTATTATACAATTAAGGATTTTTTTTTGAATATAAAATAATAATTAGTTAATACAATATATACTGTATTTAGAGTTTTTAAAATGATTTTTTTTGGTAATTAATTTTTGACAAAATATACAATTTTGTTAATAATTTTTTAAAATATATTTTACAAAATAATATACTTTATATGATTACTATAGTATATTATATATTTAACATATAATTTCTATTTATAAAAAAACTTACGTAATTTTAATTTACATATTATTGTTTTACTATTATTTTTATTATTATTATTAATTTTATTTATTTTATTAATTTAATTTTATTATTATTTTATTATTAATTTAATTTATTATTATTATACTATTAATTTATATTAATTTACATTAGATATTATGATATATAATACAAAAATAATTTTAAAATAATAAATTCTATGCTTTTATTATATAACAACTATTTTTTTAATACTTTGATATTCAAATATTTACATTAATACTAATTTTAATTTTAATACGTAATATATATTATAATATAAAACAATTTTATAGTTATTAAAATTTATTACATTATTGCAATTTTTTGGCTTTTTATTATTATTATTATACAATTATTTTTACTATTATTATTATACACATTTAGCACTAACACTATTTATTTAATAATTATATTCATATATATATAGTAATTATTATTATTATTATTATTTGCTTTATCATATAATCATTTATATTAATATATTTTTAAATGCCATTCAAAAAAATATGTGTTTGTGTTTATTATGGTTTATAAAAAACTAAAATTATATAATATATAAAATTTTATAAAACAAGTTATTATTAGAACATAATAATAATAATAATCTTTTATTTTAAAAAATTAAAATTTTTATTTTTAGTATTTTTTTTGTATCTAGAAATCTATTGGGAGTTTTATTTCCAACAAAATTAAATATTAGACTTTATTTTTTGAAACTTATATCAAATAATACTTTATATATTATATATATTTTTTTGTTGTATTTAATTTTGATAGATAACGTGCAATGTGTGTATAAAATAAAAACATAGACAATAAATATTTACTCATCAAATATATGTTACATTTGTATCATTGGATTTTGCAATCATTTGAAACTTTTTTTTAAAAATTACAAATAATAAAAAAATTTTGAAGTAATTTAACTTATTTTTGTTATTAAATATTTGATGTCTTATAATATAAATTAGATATTTTTTGTTAAATATTCAATTTAATATTCAATTTATTTTATTTATTTTTTCCCCTGTATTATACAATATATATATATTTATATTTAAAAATTAGATTAAATTATAAAACACCGCAAAATTTAATTAAAAGTTTGAATTATTATTATTATTATTATTACTGATAAAAATATTATTAAAATTAGAGTTAGATATTGATTTAAATTATATATATATATATAATAATTTTATTATAAAAAAAAAACCCATAATAAACACAATCATCATAATATCACTATTATTTTATATTTATTGTAAAAAATTAAACTAATTATTTAGTTTTAATTAAATTAATTAATTTAATTAATTAATTTAAAATTAATTATTCAAATCAATCGGATTAGATGACGAACCAGAAGAACCAAAACTAACAGTTTTGACAAAACAACACAAGAATGCCATCAGATCTTTAAGAAAAGTATTTTTGTTTTTTTAAAATATTTTATTTTCAAAATAAATAGATATTTTATTTTTATTAAATCTAATTTTTTTTGTAATTAATTTAATTTAATTTAATTAAATTAAATTTATTATTTTTTTTCAGATAAAATATTTTGTCGCCCGAAGAAAATTTAAGGAAGCGCTCAAACCCTACGACGTCAAGGATGTCATTGAACAGTACAGTGCCGGACACGTGGATCTGTTAGCACGTGTCAAAAATGTACAAGCTAGGTACATTTTTGAAAAAAAAATTTAAAAAAATTTAAAAATATATAGATTAAAAAATTACAATTAAAAAATTTTAATATGCTATTCATATATATAGATAATGCAAATTAATAGTTTAAAATTTTTATTAATATTGTGTACAGTCAATTTTTACGCTAAGCAAGGTAACTTAGTATACTAATATTTAGATAAGTTATTATAAAGTACCTTGCTAAAAAACATTTATATATAATATTACTTAAATTTAAACTTTTTATTTGGCATAAACTGTATAAATATATATACATTATTATTATATAATATTTGACTAAACAAATTGACTAAATAATTGTTTATTTTTGATTATCATACCCAACCCTATCCTACCCTACCATCTCATCGGATGATTCTGATTGGATTAGATTGGATGTCATACTAGGAAAGGTAGGCTCAAAAGCCAAGGATGTCTACGAATCCAAGATAAGTGTTGCCTCAAGAATAGTCAAAGTAGAGAGAGCTGTAAGTAATTATTGATCGGTAAAAATATCGGTAATTATTATAAAATTAATTAACAATTAATTAATTAATTAATAGGTCGAAGACATTGAAAACAAGATCGACCAGTTAATGGAAATGTATTTAGAGGACAGGACACGTATGTCGGCTACACTGTTATCTGGTTGTGGTGGCGGAGCAGCTGCCGGTGCCGGTGGACAACATATGCCAACAACACCAACAACGGGAACAACAGTTCCCGGCTATTATCCGCCGGGATATCATCAGACCGGGACAACACTATTGACGTCATCGTCTATTGCCAATCATTCGCTACAACAATCCACTGGTGGAGGAGGAGGTCCGCCACCTCCGCCTCCCAGTACTCCAGTACTGATGACACCCTATCAGTCAAACGGCTCATTATCTCCATTTGCCAACAACAACAACACAATATCGTCTTCATCAGCAGCGGCAGCGGCAGCAGCGGTAACAATGGCAAAGCCAAAGCCATTGATGGCGGCGGCCGCCGCCGCCGCCGACAGCGACAACAAACAATACTCTGAACCCAATACACCGGTCGGCCGGTGTGTCGGCGACAGTACTCGACAACAGTTTCAAAGAGGAAACTCCGATCTGAGTCAACGGTTTTTCAAGAAACGGGTTCAACTAAGACATTCGTTGGAGACGACGACAACCGCCGCCGGTAACTCTAATCGGTGCTCGAGTGCCGGCACTCAGCGGACAGCCAACGAAATACAGCGAACAGCCAGAAGTGATTCATCCATTATTGGCGGCATTATGTTATCGTCGGCCACAGCGTCGGCGCCGGCCATCAAACTTGAAACCGATATACTACTGAACGAAATTCATCAAATGTCGCCGATGTTTGAGCCGAACAGTTCCCGTATGACACTGTTGTCGTCATCGGGCGGCGAGTCCTGCTATGAGCCGGAAATGATGTCCGAACTGATGTCCGACTCGAGTACATTACCGACAGAGCTCGAGTCGCTCTGTGTTAGCGACGAATTGGTTTCAATGGACAGGGATTTGTCTCAATCATCTGATCTGGACTTTATCGACGATCAGCCGACAACAACAACAACACAGGTCAGCCGCAAGAGTAGTAATGGCCAACAACAACAACAAGAAAGTAGTAGTTACTCAGCAATTGTCGCTATGCGGGATCAGTTTGATCGGCTACTCATACCCGAACTGATGACTGATACCACTACGACTACCACTACCGGCGGCGGCAACGAATCCGATTGCGACCTCAGCCAGACTACCGTCATTCAAGTGGCCGCCGAAACACAATCATTGTTGAGTCACGGCAGCAGCAGCGGTAGTAGTATTAGTCCATTGTCTAATATGATGGCCCAAACAAGTCCTCTATCATCATCAACAACACCACCACCACCAACAACAACGACATCACCGCAACCATCGTCTACGATGATGCTAATAGATAGTAGTAGTAGTAGTGGTGGTGGCGGTAGTAGTAAATTGCATCCTAAATATCATCACCATCCACACCATGGTCATCATCATTCACATCAGGTCCATCATCATCATCATCATCAGTACAAGTCATTACCATCGACAACGACAACGGGAAACACTACTACACATTCAACGACCGATAATTTATAGCTAAAACAACAAAAAAAATTTTGTTAATAAAAGTTTTTTTAGACTGTTATCGATAAACATAATTATTATAAAAATTTTTTTTTTTTTTTTTGATGAGAAACTAAAATTTAATAGTTATTAAAAACTACTGTTTAGTAATTGTTTATAACTTAATTAAATAATAATAATATTATAGATCTTATTTATACATTTATCTGTTAATAATTTTTTTAAATATAATTATTTTATACAGTAATTTGTATAATTAAACATTTAGTAATTAATACTAATTAATGAATCGTTTACTTAATAATAATAATAATAATAATTATAGTATTATACATATAATTAAAATTTTAAATGAAGTATAAATTAGTTAAATTAATCAAATTATTAATAGATATATTGAATCTATATTTTAGGTTAAATTGAAAAAGTTATCAAAATTTCTGATAATTCATTAATTTTATTAATTATAGTTATAATTTTTGTTTGTTTTAAATTACAGTATATAAAGTAATAATATATCAAATTGATTACTAGTTTTTTGTTAATAAAAAAAATAATTTAATTAATTATTGATTTGATAGGTCACATGAAATTAAATATCCAGTATATAAATATATATATATATAAATTTAAAAACTTGATTATTACAGCTATTTTTTATTTTTAACTAATTATAATTACTATTATTATTATTATTACCTTAAAGTGCAATAAAAAAAAATATACCGATAAAATCAAATAGAAAAAAATGGTACTAGTTCATATTAGTGTGATGGTTAAAAATAATAATAATAATAACGATAACTATATTTTTTAAATAAATATATATATATATATAACACTAGATTATTATTATTATTAAGTTTTATTTTATAAAAATAAAAATATATATATTAAAGTTGCATAAATAATTAAATGATTTTTAAAAATAAATTAGTAATAGCTAAGTTAAGTTTTAAAAAAAAAATTGGTTTAATATTGAATAAATAAATACACAATTTTGTTATTAAATTGTTTAGTTTTTTGAATAATAATAATAATAATAATAAAACAACAAAAAATATGGAAATTTTAGATAATGAAAATTTATCACATTATATACATATTATTAGATATATATATATATTATAAACAATTTAAACTATTATTATTATTATTATTTGTTTAATATGTGTAATTATAATTGATAAATTTTGTTTTTTTATATTGTTATTTTAATACAGTTAATATTTTACAATCTACAATATATTGTAAATTATATAATTGTTAAATCCTAACAATATTGCCTTTAAATATATTGACTAATGATATAGTGTTTTATAAATTAATTTGACATAATATTAAACAATAATAATAAAAAAAAATTATAACCATTTTATTATTAATTATTTAAAAAAAAAAATAAGTTTAAATCATTTAAATATCTATCTATAAATTTATCCCTAATTATTATTATGTCTATAATTTGTAAAACACTGTATTTTTTAAAAAAATAATTAATTGTAATTATTATTATTATTATTGTAGTTAGACCTTACAGCTATTGATGATACAGTATTTATATACATATTTAAATTTTAATATATATATATATATAATATATATATAAATTAATAAATACTGTAATCCCAAATTTTATACATAATTATATACAGGTATAAATAAATATATATATATATATATACAGTGACTACTGTATACATGCAATATATTTTGTTAAGATTTATTTTAACAAACAAAAAATCATTATTATTATTATTATTGAATAAAATATATAATAAACAAAAAAAATCGATTTTTACTATTTTAAAAAAAATTTAAGATATATTTCGTTTTTAAATATATTTTTTAGATCTATTAATAATAAAGATTAATAAATAAATACTAATAATAATAATAATAATAATAATAATTAGTGATCTCATCAAATGTTAACTAAATAAATTAATAATTTTAAACACAATAAAAAAATTAATAATTAATAATTAAAAAAATCTTTTTTTTTTAATTATCGATAAAACTAATTTGTTTTAAACTAATTATTGTAAATTAAAATTTTTTTAATATTTATTGATTTACGTTGCGCACATTCGCAAAATAATAATAATAATAATAAATCCTATGTAATTGATATTAATTTATAAATATTGAATAAATAATTGGTAATAATAAAAAAAAAATTACATTTTGTTATATATATATTATATATGTATTAAAAGCAATTTAATAATCTTATAAATAATTTAGTTTATTTTACATTTTTTTTAAAAAAAACAATTATAATTAAAAAACAATTACTTAATTTTAAAACTACAAAATAGTTACTAAACTTATAGTTATTTATTTAAAAAAAAAAGTTTTATATATTAATTATTTAGTTAAATAAATTACTAAAAACAATAAACTCATTAGTTTTAATTGTAATTTATTTACAATTTTTATTTTTTTTAAAATTACTAATAAAATAAACTATACATGCTAACTTTGACTCATTTATATATATATTATTAGTAATAAGTTATTAATATATATATATATATATATTGTTAATAGTCACCCATCAAACTTATTTAAAACATTATTAGTTTATATATATATATATATATTAATTTTGCTATTTAATAATCTACTAATTACTATAAAAAAAATAAATTAAATTATTTATTTGTACACTATATTATACATAGTTGAAATATTATATACATATTTTTATTATTATATTACTAAAATGTATACTAGTTTTATTCAAACAACAAAATTAATTTAAAAATTTTAGTTTTGTATTTAAAATATACATAAAAATCAATACATTTAATGTATATTTAATGAGATTTAAAGATGGAGTCAAAATAATCAATTAATATAACATATATTACTAGATATTAATAATAAATATCATTATTTTTAAATAACAAAAATAAAATTTTTTAAATTAAATGTAATCTCTTTTTGTTTGTTTTTAGATGTAATAGTAATCATTGCGTCGATAGTTGTCTTATCGATGGGCAGTTCGGGTCAAGTATTTGCCGCAAATTGGTTCGTATGGATGGATAGTAGAGACGGTATACCTGGAAATTGTTAGGTATATACTCCTCTCTCTCTCTCTCTCTCTCCCATTACATCCCATTCCCTAACAACAACAAAAAATATATCCAATAATTTTTAATACAATTAGTAGATTAGTTCAATACTGTTGTTAATTATAAAACATTTATTCAAAACATAAAAAAAAACTATTAATATTTTATTTAAAACTATTACTAAAGTTATAATATGATATCAAACACACGATGAGTACAATTTGTTTTTATTATTTTTGTTTTTATTTAATTAAAGTTTACAATTCAAACCCAATTTGAATCCAATTAATAATTTCCCGAAATGTTTTCCCGAAGTGTTGGTCACTCAAAACTATACTCAAAAGTTTCATTGCAATTGATCGATACAATTGGTCAACAATTTTTCAGTAATTATATATTTAATTTAATTAATTTGAGTTCAATTAATTCAAAAAATAAAACTATTAATATTTTATTAAAATTATTGCAAAAATTATTATCAACAAAAAAAAATAATTTATAATAAGATATCAAACACACAATGAGTGCAATTTGTTTTTTTATTATTTAATTTTTTGTTTTTATTTAATTAAAGTTTCAAATTTAAACCCAATTTGAATCCAACTAATAATTTCCCGAAACGTTTTTCCGGAAGTTGTTGTCCGGGAAATCATTTCCAACGGTAAGAACCAGAGGTCAGTCAAAACTACTTTCAAAGTTTTATTGCAATCATTGATCCATACATTTGGTCAACAATTTTACAGTAATTATTAAATTTAAATTTAATTAATATTAATTAATTTTCTTATAAAAGAAACTCAAAAAAAAAAAAATGTAAAAATTTATTTTTGTCTAAAAAAAAATTAGACAAATATTTTTCACATCAACTCTTCAATTGAAACCAAAAATAATGGTTCGGTTTTATTATTTTAAAATAATTATAATTTAATTTTTGTTGATATTATTTACGAATTACAGACAAAATTGTTGATAACTTGAGATAGAAATGGATTTTCATTTCAAGCATACCGTCGATGACTGGATGTCTCTGAAGACATACGTAAGCCGACGGCGCCATCGACTGTATGGACACACCGTTGGACTCGTGTTTTTTAGATCCGATCGATATTTTTTTCGGTAATTTTTTTTTGTTGTTGAGAATCACTTGGGAGGACACGACTACCCGATTATTATCATACTATGAGTTATGAAACAATTGCTTATGTATCTCATCTGTATTTTTTTTTTTTTAGGGACCGACTGTCCCGACACTGTGTTGGTGTCCGTTATAGTCTTGCATTCATTCATTCATTTTCAACAACAAAAAAATCATTTAAAAATGTTTTTTTTTAGACAACAATTTGTTATATTAATAACCCATATATTATGTATAATTGAAATTTGTTTGTACTATCTCTCTCTCTCTCTCGAAAAAAATTATATTTTAACAAAAATTATAATAACTTTTTAACTAATGAAATATTTTTTTTTAAGCAATATATATATATAACTAATGCTAATATAAAGTTTATTTATGACTATATATAATGAATGATTGTAATCAGTATTTTCTTTTATTTGATTAATAAATAAAAATAAAACCATTTTTTTGTGTTGATATCATAATTACTACTTTGTCTTTATTGATGAAACAAAAAAAACTAATTTAATGAACAAAAAAAACCTAAAAATCTGTATCTAATGGACACTGTATATGAACTTTCTGTATATCTATGTCTCTGTATTACTCTCTCATACTCTCTCTCTCTCTCTCTCTCCTCTCGGAGAGAGAGAGAGCCATATTATACATGCATTTCAAAAGCGTTTTTTATTACTTATAATAAATAAATAAAATTATAAAGATTTATATAATTAGATAATTTTTGGGTCAATTAATTTTTTACAGTTTTTAAAAAATGTTTAAAAAAAATTAACCTAGCACATAATACTAATTATTATTTAGTAGTAGTATTAAAACTAAATAACAAAAATTAATTAAATATTTTTTTTTTAAGTATAATTAGTTAATATTTACAAAATCTTTTTTTTTTGGTAATAAAAAAATCAATATTTATTATAATTTATAATAATATTAAATAATATAAATTAAACAATTGAATTATAATAATAAAACTTTTATTATACAATATATTATTTGTATATCTATTTATATATATACATAATAAAATATTAACTATTTTTTTTTAAAAAAAAACCTAAAATAAAAATCATTATTTAATATATATATATATATAGAGTATAATCAAAATAATCAAATAAATAATTAGCTTTTATTAATTAGTTAATTATATATTGTATTAATGTTTAAATAATAATTACCTATAATTAGATAATGGCTAACAAAAACACATAGCATTAAAAACATTTGTCTAAATAAATAAATTAAATTATTGTTAATTGTTTTTTTAATTATTAGACATTTAAAAGCTTATATCCATTGCTGTAATCATAACTGGGTTTCACAGGTGTTGTCGACAATCAATCAATCAATCAATCAATTGAATAGATTTAAACATCATTTCGGTATTATTGTCGCCTCTCTATTGTTGGACAAACTGTTTGATGAATTAAAAAAAAAATAATATAAAAATTATCGATAAATTAATAGACAAAATGATAGACACTTTTTTCAGGTATACTAATTGTTGACCAGAATTACCGGTAAAATCATTGTTACCGATACTAAACAATCGGGTTTTTTTTAACGATAATTGAATTGTTTTACCGATTATATTGTTTTGCTTTATTTTTTTTAGCTTATATTTTGAAATTCAAATATTAGATTAAATGAAAAATAATAATAATTTCAACAACAACAACAAAAAAATCATTACATTATAGTTATTAATTGTAAATTAATTTATAACAATAAATAAGTTTTTTAAAAAAAAATTAATTTAATATTATTTTTACAATCAGTGTGTGTGTGTGTGTGTGTGTGTGTGTGTGTGTGTGTGTGTGTGTGTGTGTGTGTGTGTGTGTGTGTGTGTGTGTGTGTGTGTGTGTGTGTGTGTGTGTGTGTGTGTGTGTGTGTGTGTGTGTGTGTGTGTGTGTGTGTGTGTGTGTGTGTGTGTGTGAGGAAAATGTTTTTTATATACTATATTATAGATTAATAATTAATTATTTATTTATGTTGTCATCTGTTTTAAACAATATTTTATATTTAAAAAAAACACTAAAAATCATAAAACAAAACATTATATTATTGTTAAAGTTTATTATATAAATGCATAGTTTAATGAAAATTAAAAAAAAAGTTAATAATTTTAATTTTGATTTTTCCAAAAAACAATTATATACATGCTAACTTTGAGTAATATTATATATATATTCAATAAGTAATTATTATCAATTATCAAGCACAATTATGTGTAAAGTTTAATAATAATAATAATTTTTTTTAGTTTATCAGTTAGTCAACAACAATACCTAATAAGTCAACAATTTTAGGGAAAGTGAAACAAAAAATTATTATATTTATTATTAATTTGCAAACATTTTATCAAAACAAACTTTGAAAAAGTTTTGTTTTCTGAAATCTATACGAACGTCTTTTTTTGTGTGTCTGTGTGTCTGTGGCTGTTTTTTTTGTGAATTTCGAAATTCTGATTTCAGATTCGGCTAGAATATGAAAAATAAGATATAGAGGATCAGCATTAAAATTTTGATATCTCTTCGGCAATATAGAGAAAATGGCGGTCAAGGGACAAAAAATTTAGTTTCAAATTTTAAAATTTAGATTTGAATAAATCATCAAAATTAAAATCTTGATATCTATTTAGAAACAAAAAATGGCGGCCAAGGTAAAAATAATTTTAAAATTTAAATTTGATTTAATCATCAAAAGTAAGGTATAATAATTAAAATTAAAATTTTGATCTATTCAGGAACAGAAAATGGCGGATAATTTAAGAAATGAGTTTAAGTAATTAAAATTTAAGTTAAAAATCTAGATGCAGTTAATTATTTAATGGACCTGACTACTCTAGATCGAATTCAGACAGTATATCTGGTCCAACATTATTGCTGTATAAACATCCGAATTGAATTGAATTGAAAATATTAGGGATGAAACAAATTATAACAAAATAATTAATTTACTTAATTGTTATTTTAAATAAATATGTAATTTTAAAATAATTTTAACATATTGTATTGTCAAATATTATATATTATTATGAGAATATTGTATTTCATAACAAGTATGTGAAATAAAGATTATTATAATAATACTACTAATGATTATTTCAATAATTCTTTAAAATTACATTTAGTTAGAACAATAAATTATTTTATTATGATATGGTGTATAAAATTTATAACAATTTTATCCCTATAAATATTGCATAACCATAAATATTGTTTCAAAATAAATATTGCATCATCATATACATTGTTTCATTATAAATATTCCATAACTATTTATATTGATTCAACATAAATACTTTGTCAATTAATAGTATAGTAATTTGACTCATATTGACTATTGTTTATAAGGTATAAATATTTTGTTTATAATATAACAATAACAAGTAATTTACTCAATAAAAATTTGATTTTGGATAATGCTTTCTATTATTCTCAACTGGTTTTTAATTATAAATTTATATTAAGTTGCAGACAGAAAATTTTATGGCGTCAAAGTTTGTTAACTGGCAATGCTTTATGGCTTTCTCAACTGGTTTTATTTGGTGTTATTTATTTAAATGACAAAAATATATACTGTATTTAAAACATAATAAAAACAAAACCAATTGTTTAAACAAAACTAATTAGCAATTAATTTCAATCAAAATTAATTTTTGTAAATATAAATAGTTTAAAATCAAAATTGAATTTTACTTATAAAGTAATTAAATAAAAATTTGTTTATTTGTATTTAATTGCTTTATATCTACTACTCCTATATTATAATGTAAATTATTTTTTAGTTTTAAAATTTAATTATTTTTTTTTATATAATTAACACATTGGTAAATTATATTAATTGTCTATATTTAAAAAAAAAAATATTTTTGTGTTAAATTTACTATTTTTATTAATTTGTGAAAATATCAGTTTTAAATACATAAAGTATAGTAGTTTTTAAATTATAAAATCTAATATATATTTGATGTTAAGTTTGAATAATAATATTTATTTATTTTTTTTTAATTATCAAAATTTAATATACATATTTATTTATCATAAATTTAATTAGAAATATGATATCATTTTTTTACAACAAATAAAATAATAAACAAATAAATAAAATGTTTGATTATATTATATACACTATATTATTATATTTTTAACCAAAAAAAAAAATAAAAATAAATTGTTACAAAATATTTGAGATCATTATTAGTTTTTATTGAAAAATAATCTTTTAAATATACTGTATATTTTTTTATTAACTTTATAAACTAATAAATTTTTATTTAAATTTAATTATATTACCAGTAAATATAGTAAATATAATATGATAGCCTATTTACGTAAAATATATATATAATATAATTTTAATTTTAAATTACAAGTAATATGAAACTTTTTAAACTAATAATTTTTTAAAAATCTATTAAAATAAATACATATATATATATATAAATTTTATTATATATATATAACTTAGTATTATATGTTATACAGTATATTAAAAGCTATACTAATAGTATAAATAATTTAGTTTATTTTTTGTAAATTTTAAAAAAATACTGTAATTAAATTTTTTTAAAAAAAAGTTAATTAACAAAAAAAGTTTTTTTTGTACAAATAATGTTTTATATATTATATAATTACTTAAATTAAATATTTAAAAAATATATATTATGATACTTACTATTTAAGCTTATAAATATTATAATACATTATTAACAACATTAATAAACAAAAAAAATAACATTTAGTTTTATATATAAATTATTTATATACAAAACTTACTTTTTATAAAATGATTTATTTTTTAAATTTTAATATTTAAATATAGTACATAATATAAGTTATACATGTTTAAAATGTTGATATGATTTTATTTATTATTAAAAAAAATATAACATTAAAATGTTAATCAATTTAAACTATGATTTTATATATAACTTATTAGTTATTAACTTTAATAACTTATTGAATGACTATTTGAAAACTATTTGAAATATATATATATATATATATATACTGTATATATAATATTAACTCAAAGTCATATTGATTAGTATATACTGTATTAAAATAAATTAATTATGATTAATAAATTATCAATATAATTATTTTTAATTAACAATAAACTATTAAACATAATAAGTTTAGTTTAAATACATTATGACTTAATTGTTAACAATACATAAACTGGTGATTATATATATATAAGCTAAACAATAAATAAAATAATTATTAATTTTAATAACTATATTAATAACTTTTTTAATTGAAAATTATTTTTATTATACAATATAAAAACGAAAAATAATTTTTAGTATACTGTAAATTACTTATACTGTATATGTTGATTATATTATACAATAAATTCAATTATTCAAATTAAAATTGTTAAAATACAAAATATAATGTAAGGTAAAAATGTAATATTAATTTTATTATAACTACATATAACTGTATATATATATATTAATATTTTTCTTGGCAGGACTTTGATATTTGGGCCGCGCCGAAGGCGCGGGTGGGGGCTATAGGTAGGTAGTGCTTGAGGTCTACTATACATATATAAAATATAAGATATCGCAAACAAAAGGTTAAGGAGTTATGAACATTTTAATTAAAAAATTCAATATATAGTAAATATAAATAGCAGTAATTTAGTATATTTTCTTTGTAGAGCCTCAGTAGGCTAGTGTATATAAAATAACGTATATAAAATACTATGTATAAAATAAATTGTAATTTGAGTTATTAAATAAAAAAAATTTGTTAGGTTACTTTATATTAAATTAAGTTCGATTTATTTAAGTTTAGTTTAGGTTAGGTTAAGTTAGATTAATGGTGGCCGGTAGGCCGCTAGTTATTTTAGTTTAGGGTAGGTTAGGTTAGGTTAGGTTAGGTTAGGTTAGGTTAGGTTAGGTTAGGTTAGGTTAGGTTAGGTTAGGTTAGGTTAGGTTAGGTTAGGTTAGGTTAGGTTAGGTTAGGTTAGTTAGGTTAGGTTAGGTTAGGTTAGGTTAGGTTAGGTTAGGTTAGGTTATGTTAGGTTAGGTTAAGTTAGGTTCAAAAAATAATAAGTCTTGCAATAAAAATAATTTTTTAAGTTTATAACTTTTGAACCTTTAGTTTGCGATGTCCTATATTTTACATATGTATACTAGACATCAAGTACTATCTACCTATACCACCCACCCCCGCCTCCGGCGCGGCCCAAATATCAAAGTGCAGCCTTTTTCTTATCTATATATTTATTTAGCATTACATTACAGTAAATATATTATTAATGATAATATGATAGTTACTTATGTAAAGATAGTAATACAATACAAAGTTATATGAAAAATAAAAATAATTTTTTAAAAAAAATCTAATAAAAATAAATAAATATATTTCATGTATAATATTTGTTACTTTTATATTATAATGAAATATATTATATTATAAATAAAATTAATAATCTAAATAATCTAGTTTATTTTACATTTTAAAAAAATATGCATTAAAAAACTTTTATAAGATTATAACTATTATTATTATTATTATTATTATTAATATTAAAATAATTTATTTGAAACTTATAAAAATAGTTACTTAACTGTAGTTGTAATAATATGATCCACAAAAAAAATCAATAATTAAATTAATTTAAACTATAAATATATTTAATTAATTAGTTTTGATTGTAATTACAATTATATTTATAAATTACTAATCAACAAAAAAAACTATACATGCTAATTTTGAATCATATATTTAAAAAAAATAAATATGTAATATATTATGATTAATAAGTTATTAATTAAAATTTTAGACTAATATTTATTTTGAATATATAAATTAAATCAAACAATTAGTTTTTTTTAAAAATACTAATTACTAATATTTATTTATTTTTATGTATGATATATTGAATTTTACTATTATTTTTTGAATTATTATTAGTATATATATGTGTATATAAATTATCTAATTAAATAACATTCAATATGTTATTCAATTATAGAGTATAATAACATTTAAACAATTTGATAACATTTAACAATTTAATGATAATAATAATAATTTATTTTTAGGCTATTTATTAATTATTTAATCGGACTATAAATTGTATAATTTTTTAGTTATTTTAAATTATTTCTATTAATAATTAATTAATTAATATGCTGTAAATTGCAATTTCATTTAATTAAATCAATAAAAATATTTTTATATTTTTTAAAGTAAAGTAAATAAACAGTTTTGATGACGCTAAAAAAATTACTAGATATTTAATTACCTAATTACATTTTTTTTAAAAAAAATATTATAAAAACCCTGATACAATTATTTGTTAATTAACTATTACTAAACAAATTTTTTTTGTTGGTTTTAAAAAATGCCATTTATTAATATTTGCTAATATAATAACCATGATAATTTTATTTATTTAAACTTTTTTTTTGTTGTTGTTGTTTTGTTTTTATATTTTGTTTAGTTAAAACATTCAACATGATCATTATCATGAAAATTAGTTAATTTTAAAAAATAAAATAAATAAATTACATACAGATATTTGATAGAAAAAAAATTTTTGATCGAAATATTTATTTAAACATTTTTATATTTATATAAAAAAAATCATACTATAGTTTAAAATTTTGTTAAATTTAACTTTAAAATATTAAATTTTTTTAATGACTACTAGATTTATGATGATGATGATCCAGGTAATAGTTAATCAAAAAAAAAAAAAATAGTAAACAACAAATAAAAATAA
>NW_026533223.1:15000-75000 GCF_028296485.1 Oppia nitens | reverse complement strand
CTATAAGGAGGGGGTCATTGACTTTCATTATCATAATAATTATTATTCAATCAATCAAATGGTGTCAACAATGATATGACCGGAAATATCGGGAAAAGTATCGGACATTTGGTGTTCAAAATCAATTAAATTGTTTAAAAAATTAAAATTGT
This sequence comes from Oppia nitens, assembly GCF_028296485.1. Taxonomy (NCBI): domain Eukaryota; kingdom Metazoa; phylum Arthropoda; class Arachnida; order Sarcoptiformes; family Oppiidae; genus Oppia; species Oppia nitens. Next base: position 74,848 of record NW_026533223.1, on the reverse strand, counting down.
TTTCAAATCAATGGCTAAACACTCAACAAAAAATTGTTTGTTTGTATGCAATGTATGCAATAATATGACACACTTTAAGACAAATTAAATTAAATTTAAATTAAATTAAAAAAAAGTTTTGAAAAAATCTAATAACACTTACCATTGGATGTATTGTTTGTTTAGTTGATTATGACTATTGAATTAGTATTAATAGTAAAAAAAAGGTATGACCAGTATATGTATGGATCGGTAGTGTTTAGGGCACTGGTATTCAAATGGACAGTCAATTTTTAAATCATCAATGGATGAGTTATATGTGTGTGTCTGTCTATTAATAAATACTATAATCACTTATATATATATATATATGCAAACATCAATTGATTGCCTAAAAAATGATATCATTTTTCAGTAATAATTATAATAATTTAGTTTTTATTTTTATATTTTTGACACTCATTTGAGTTACAAAAAAAAATTGTTATGTATTTTCTCTATGTGTTTGTATATATGTTTTGTGTGGCAATACCTCTCTATTATTGAGTGTATGTGTTGTCTCTAATACTATACATTAGGGTTGAAACGCCCCGATCCCTACATACGTGTGCTCTACGTATATATATATGACTGTGTATACACTCAAATAACCAGGGTTGGTAAAAAAATATTCAAGCTATTTGTAATTTTTTTTTAGCTTTGTAAATTACAGTAAAATACAATGGTACTGGGATGTATTTTACAATTATAAGTAAAAAAAAAATTGTACATTGATTAAAATATTTATTATTATTTTTTTATTTTTAATTATTAAAATTATTATAACTACATAATTTCAATTATCTGAAAATTCAATTTTCTAAAACTATTAAAAATTAATATTAATTATTTTTTGTTTTATTATTAATATATTTCAATACCAGAATTAAATTGCGAATTTTTAATATTTTTTTTTAAATTTTTTTCAAAATATAAAAATATAATTATTATTACAAAACATGTGTTTGTTTGTGAATCTTAGTATTTTTGTTACTAGGTGGCGCTAAATTTTTTGTTGTAAGCAAAAATTGTCATTGTAATTTTTACATTGTATTATACTGTAAAAATACGCTTTGTATTATACATACATTTTGTCTCTGCCAACACTGCACTCAATACATATAGTATAGTATACTATGGATTGACACCATTCCTCTCTCTCTCTCTCTCTCTCTCAACAATAGATAATGTAAAATACAGTATATATGTGATGATGGGTTGGTTTATTACACAAAACTACCGGTGCTTACGTTAAAAAAAACTAGTGATAAGATATATCGACTGTCGATTTTCAGTCGACAAAATAACTAAAGTTTTTTTTAAAATATTTATTTAGTTATTATCGAAATTTTTAATTAATTATGTTTTTTATTTGTTTAGTTAGTTTTGAATGTATGCAAAATAGTTTGGGTTAGACCCGGAACTGTATGTATGTGTGTGTGTGTGTGTGTGTGTTAGCACACATATCTAGTGTATATATGTATGTGTACTATCAACAGTGTATAGCAATATGTACCACACGTATGGTATCCATGATGAATATAATCGGGTATTCGGGTATTTAATACAGTATTATATAAATGGGTTAATTAAATATTTTTTTTTAAAAATTGTACTTGGTGGTTAAATTGCAATTTTTTTTGTGTAAATAAATTGATAAAAAAAATTTTTCATCATTAATAAATATATATATGTGTGTGTGTATAGAGGATCGGTATTAAATTGTTAGATAACAAAATTATATATATATATGAATGTCTGGCTGGATATATGTCGGGTATGGCCTTATACACTACTGGTTAGGTTATATAAGTGTATGTATGTGTAGTAGTAGTAGTAGTAGTAGTTGTGTTTAAGGGTGTAGTCATAAATAGGTAATATCTGTGCGTTTGTGCGGTAAATGGTAGACGCCTTAGTCGTGTGTTTGGTTTGCGTAACACTTGTTTGACTACTATTTGCGATATATATATATATATATATATATTTATTCACAAAAATAACAAGATTTCATAATAACAAAAAATTTACAGCCAGTCTCTCTCTCTCTCTCTCTCTCTCTCTCTCTCTCTCTCTCTCTCTCTCTCTCCCAACAATGTGTTTCCACATTTCCACTGTATATATATAAGTGTTGAGCAATCAAAATGATAATATGAAATCAATGGTATAGTACTGTAGCAAAAATTTTTCAATACATTTACTTTATAGACACAGTGTGTGTGTGTGTGTGTGTGTGTGTGTGTGTGTGTGTGTGTGTGTGTGTGTGTGTGTATGTGTATGTGTATGTGTATGTGTATGTATGTGTATGTATGTGTATGTATGTGTATGTATGTGTATGTATGTGTATGTATGTGTATGTATGTGTGTGTGTGTGTGTGTGTGTGTGTGTGTGTGTGTGTGTGTGTGTGTGTGTGTGTGTGTGTGTGTAAGTGTATGTATGTACAGTATGTATGTGTGTATAATATAAGTACAATACAGTAGTAATATATATATATAGTGTACTGTATATTCACTATACAGTAGAGTACAGTATTATTACTCAATAAAAGTAGTTTTTCATGAAATCTCTCTCTCTCTCTCTCTCTCTCACTCTTTATCACTAAAAATAATTACTATATTTCGCAACTTTCCTGGTTAGATGTTATTTTTATATATATATAAAAATATTTCATCTAGTACAATTCTATCCTGAAAAAAACAATAAAATTATAAATAATTTTCAACTAAAATAATTGTTTTTTTAAATAGCAAACAATTACTATAGGAATATATAGGAATATTTTCATTAAAATGCTTATAAATTGATTGGTTTTTATTATTTTGTATTTTTTTTAATTATTATAAAAATCATTTAAATTTTTGTTTGTATGTTAAATAATTATTAGTAATTTTCATGAACTTTCACACCACTGTTTATTGTGTTAATAATACATGTTTAACAGGGAAATTTCCTGGAAAATTTTTGATGCATTTTTATTTTTATTTGATTGAAATAATTTACTTCCCTAAATAATATTTTAGAAAATCCTAATTATTTTTTTAAAAAAAAATACACACACATTGATAAATATTACTTAAACTTACATTATATATATATATACATGTCATGTATTATACATAATAAAAAAAATAAAAATGTTAGACAAGTGTCTATTTATTTAGTTTGTATAATAGTTAAAGTTTTTCATACAAATCTATTGTAAATGTATAATAATAATAATAATAATTTATTAATAGTAATATTGTCATAATAAATTATGCATATCAATGCATATTTAAATGATATTATTATTTTTTTAAAGTTTGCATTTGTAAATTATTACTTAAATATTTAAAAAAAAAAAAAAATTATTTTGTTAAATAGTTATTTTTCAAACAAACAAAATTTTTAGACAATTTTTTTAGACAATTTTTTAGACAATTTTTTTTGTGTGTCTGTGTATTGTTTTTTTTTTGTGTTATAGTTATGTTGGTTACTATTAAATAGACATATTTCCCCCCCCCATTTTATTTAGCCCAAACCGAAACCGTAATCATAATCGTAAATTTTATAATATAATTATTATGTAATCATATTTATATGATACGTTAGTTATCTGAATATTATAATAATAATAATATAAAAACCAAACCGTTTATTTATTTGTACTCTAGACCCGTATAATAATTTAATATAATTTCATATTCAATCTAAAATCTAAAACAAAAATTATTGTATAATTAATATACAGTATATATTATATATATTTAATTACACGATCTAATCATATCTACATTGATTGCAAATATGCATATATATTATTTTTATTTATTTTTCAAAAAAAAAATATTTATAACTATAACAAACAATTACCAAAAATACTAAATACATGTTTGTTTGTTGTTTAGTAATTAAAATCAATTTTTTGAACGTTTTTGAAAATATTATTGAGAGAAAAACTTATATCCCATTATGTATAATATGACTATCCATTTGTATCCTCCAAATCATTGAATCATTCAATTCAATGCTTTTTTCAATGCAATTCAAAACTATATTATGCAATATTCTGTATAATTTTTTTAGTGTACTTTAAACAGTATATATATATATATATAAAAGCAGTTATCAATGCTAACTATGCCTTAACTACTACTACTACTATATATGTATTACTATTTATTTTTTCTTAACAATAAACAACACATTCAATGATTGTTTGTTTGTTTGTCTCTCTCGATGTTTACAAAACATTATTTTTTCGCTAATTAATAGTATTAATAATTATATTATTATTATTATTATGAATATTTGTTGCTATATAATACTGTACCTAAAAAAAAAACTAACAAACATTAATTATCACATATACAGTATAGGCAATTATTATTATTATTATTATTAACATAGCATAACATTTAGCATTGATAGCAATCGTGTAATTTATTTATTTATTTTTTTCATTGAGTGTTTCAACAATTATTTTTACGGTAAGTTTATTAATAACAACAATAATTTTATTTTTTTATAATTATATATAATTATAATTACCACACTATAAATTTTTATTTAAATATAATAATTCAATAATAATAATTAATTAATAAAGTCTAAAAATTAAATTAATAAACTAAAATAAGCATTGAATTTGGATTTTTCACTGCAATCACTGTACGGCCCGACGGGCGGCCACTTGTCGGTCATTTTGTTGTTGATTTTTTTCTTGATAAGCCTTAATACGGGCTTCAACTTCGGGTCTAAAATGTCTAATAAGTCCCTATAAAATTGATTATTTAAAAAAAAATATATGTGAAAACAATACATGTGATAACCATACGGGGTATATACTGTATATACAGTCATATTTACGGTAATACAATCAATCAATCAATAGCTACTATACCTGGACAGGCCAGGCGGCGGCGTCGCCCAACGCACATATGGTGTGTCCCTCTATTTGTTTGCTCATCTCGTAAATCATATCAATCTCTTGGGGTTTGGCATTGCCCTCAACGAAACGCCACATAATTTTATTGAGCCAACCGACCCCTTCCCGACATGGGGTACACTATATATAAATATTAGAAAACAAGTATCGGTAAAAAAATCGGTAATTTTTATGGTACGGTACGGTACGGTTACTCACTTGTCCGCAACTTTCGTGCTTATAAAACGTCAGAAGTCTAGCTATAGCCCTGACCACATCGGTCTGTTTATTCATAACAATCAGTGCTGCCGTTCCCAGTCCAGACTGGGCGGCGACCAGCGAATCGAAATCCATTAGTACTTCTTCGCAAACTTTTTTCGGTATAATCGGCGTCGACGAACCGCCGGGAATAATGCCCAACAGGTTATCCCAACCGCCAACAATGCCACCGCAATGTCTATCAATTAGCTCTCTCAACGGTATCGACATTTCCTCCTCAACCGTACACGGATTGTTCACGTGACCCGATATATTGAACAATTTGGTACCACTGTTACGGGTGCGACCGAACGACACAAACCAGGCACCGCCCCGACGACAAATAGTCGGCGCAACGGCTATCGATTCGACATTGTTGACGGTTGTCGGACAGCCGAACACACCGATATCGGCCGGAAACGGTGGCTTCAGACGCGGCTTTCCTTGTTTGCCTTCAATGGACTCGATCAGTGCCGTCTCTTCGCCGCAAATATAAGCGCCGGCACCCCTGTGAACGTAGATATCGAAATCGTAGCCCGAATTGCAGGCATTGCGGCCAATAAGTCCGGCTTCGTAGGCCTCGCGTATGGCTATCTGCAAATTGGACGCTTCGTTATAAAATTCGCCCCTAATATAGATGTAAGCGGCCATCGCTCCCATAGCCCGACCGGCCACCAGACATCCCTCGATCAGCTTATGCGGATCGTGACGCATAATCTCCCTGTCCTTGCAGGTGCCCGGTTCGCCTTCATCGGCGTTAACTACCAGATATTTTGGCCGTCCATCGGGCGGTTTGAGCATAAAACTCCATTTAAGACCAGTAGGAAAGCCGGCACCGCCTCTGCCCCGCAAACCGGAGGCTTTCATTTCGTTGATAATCCATTCGTGACCTTTCAGTAGGATCTCCTTAGTCTTATACCAATCGCCCTTTTGATTGTAAAAAAAAACAGATACAAGAGATTATAGGGTATATCATCATCAGATGAGGTCACCGTTGATGACCACCAATAATACTAATAATAATACCCTTTTGAGTGCACCCGACAGTCTCCAGTCGTGTCTTCCGTAAAGATTTGTAAATATTCGGTCAGAATCGGCAAGTGGTCCGAACTTTGTCTGCGGAGGTCATATATAACATCAATATATATATTGTAAGACATAATCAATGGGTGATATCAAGGATATACCTTTTGCGGAGGCGGTGGTGGCGGCGGCGGCGGCGGTGTAGTAGTCTGTGAGCTCTGGTATCGGATCTGTTGTTGCGGTGACTGATGTCTGGCGATCACTGAAAGACCAAACAGATATTGAATTCAGACCATTGATGTCTTGACATTGTCTAACCTGTTTGGATCTGATTCCTGGTCGTCGTCATCGTCATCATTAGCCTCATATTGTGTGCCATTGTCTGTGTGTGACCGCAACTCTCAGGTCACCCGATTGGTTGACCCGTAAAAAAAACTTTGCGGTGTTGTTGACGATGATGACCGCCGCTGGTGGTGTCCTAACCGTTGATTTTTTTAATAGATAGGTATTAATACCGCCGGTATGTATATGTGTGTGTCCGCGACCTTATCGGGACAATAATAATCGGGTAGTAATTGGTGTCAAAAAAAAAAATATATAAATAATTATTATTATATTTATTAATAATTTTTGTTTTATTATTATTTAATAAACAAATAATATATATTTGTGTACTAAAAGTGATACATAAATATCGCTATAATTTTAGGCTATTTTGGGTTAAAATATTTATAAAACTAAAATAATTTTTAATTTTTATTATATGTTTAAAAAAAATTTTTAATATAAAAAATTTAGTTTTTTTATATTAACGTTGTTTTAATAATTTTGTTGTTATTGTCTTTAAATTTTTCAATAATTATCATTAAATAAAAATTATTATTATTTTATTATTATTATTATATTTGTGTTATAAATACAGTACTTTAATAACATAATTGATGTAATGTTTTATATTATTAATATACAGTATATACTGTAAGGAGTAGTTCACATATTACGTTCGCGCAGTTGAGGGAGGGGGAGGGGGTCGGCAAAAAGCGATTTTTTGCAAACAAGGGGGAGGGGGATGGGTAGTAAACTTAAAAACGTTCGCATTTTTTAGAAAATATAGTATTATTTTAGTGGTGATGGGGGGGGGGGTTTAGCGCTGTTATGGACATATGTGAACGTAATTTTTTTTCATATAATGACTACATGCAAACAAAGGGATGGGTGAGGGGGGGGTCTAGATTTGCGAACGTATTATGTGAACCGCCCCTTAATATAATTTATATCTAAAAATTTTTTGTACAGTAATTGTGTATTAAAATACCGGTTATTATATATTAAACGGTTATTATTTGATAATTAATTAAATTAATTAATTGTTTTTTTTAGTGACCCGGAAGTGATGTCCGATTCATTGTCCTCGACGTCGACGTCTTCATCGGCGGCCAAACGATACCAATCGTTACCATTAAGTCGTGTAAAGACAATCATGCGGTCGTCGCCCGACGTATCGGCCATTAGTCCGCAGGCCATCCAATTGACCGCACATTCGGCTGTTTGTTGTTGTTGTTGTTGTCTTTGATTTCATTATTAATTAAAACTTTTTTTTTTTTGGTTAAAACAGAAACTATTGATAACATTACTGCTGAAGACATCGTACGAAACAAAGATGAAGACAAAGAAGTCGAAGAATACAGTCCTAAGACGTGAACTAAACTATAAAGATTTGGCTACAGTTGTGTCCCATAATCGGCGGTTAGATTTTCTCAAAGATATAATACCCGAAAAGATTAAAGTCAAACATTTGGCCACCAAATCAACCAACAAAAATGTGGTCAACTTATAGTTTAAAATCAATCAATGATTATCATTATCATCGGTACTTTAGTGGTGACACAATCTAATGGCAACTTTATTGCAACTATTAATTAATTAATTAATTAATTAATTAATTAATTAGTTAATAATTGTTATATTTAAAGATTGTATTAATTGAATCATATGTTTGTTTGTTTTTTTTAATTATAAATATCATTCATCCAAAACAAAAATATATTTTGTATTAATAGTTATGAAACTTATTGATTATTTTTTTTGTTGTTAAAAATTAATTATCATTAATTAATATATTTATATATTATATAAGTTTATAAACATATATATATATATATTAATACATATTAACAAAAAAATATATATACATTAAAATTGAATAAAATAAATTGAATGTTTTATAATAATATTTATATTATACAATTATTTTTATTACAATTATATTATTTTTTTAACATTTATGTATAAAATATCTTATTTTTTTACAGATTATTATTATTATTGTTAATATTAAACCGATTACCTGTAACTGTAATATCCATTAGTTTATTATATAACTACTGATACGTTATTAATAGGATTAGTATTATATTTATAAATACATTTTTAAAACATTTTTTTTTTGAAAAAAAAAACATCTAATTTGATATTTAAATGCTAAGTATTATATTGATATATAAATTATATAAAAATATATATAAATTTTATAGTATATAATGTTTGTATTATAAAAACAAATTTTGTATATATTTTTTAAAAATTTAATAATTTTGAAACATTATTTGTAATGAAAAAAACAACTTTCATATTTTATGTAAGGAAAGAGAGAGAGAGAGAGAGAGAGAGAGAGAGAGAGAGAGAGAGAGAGAGAGAGGAGTTAAAAATTATTTATATATAAAAAAATTAATAAGTTTTAATTAAAAAATAATAATAATAATTAATATGTACTGCAATTTAATTAAAATTATAATTTGTTTACATTTTTATTTTTTGACTAATTGATAAGTTAAAAAAAAATTAGTAAAAAATAATAATAATAATAAAATAAAATGAAACAAATAAAATTGATTGAAACAAACAATAGAAACAATCCTAAAATAAAAGTTTTATTTTTATAATTAGGTATTTATTAAACCAACAAAAAAAAATTTGTGTTATAATAAAGACAATGAATTTATATCTATTATTATGTCAAATATATTTACTAATGATTGTCCAGTTATGTCCAATAAATAAATGTAAGTCTCAAACAATTCAACTAAAACAACCCCCAAATGACCCCCTGGTTGTAGTCCAGGTCAAGTCCAGCAGCAGTCCTACTATTACTGCTACTACCTCACCATCACTTCCTCCCGATCCTCCACCACCTCCTACTACTTCACTACTCAACAGCTATACTGCAAATAATAGTCTAATAAGTATATCTAGAAGAAGACTGAAGAGATCGTTGACAACAAAAAAGTTAAGACAAATAACAACAGCTAAACAACAATTGAAACCTAAGTTAAAACTTGTGGACAATCATCATCATCATCATCCAGACAATCATCAATCGGATTGGATAATCATGGATTATCACCAATTGATTCCTAATAATACAAATGAGACAACTAATGGTTTACCACTTACTTCTATATCTACTTCGACAACAACAGCAACTAGTAATCCATTATCTTCTATATATAATTATAATTACCCGACGATGACGACCACGACATCATCATCAGTAGTAATACCCGATTGGATAATATCGATAACCGCGAAACCCGATTGGATTATAATGGATGATAATAATAATGGTTCACATAATATGTTAGACGATAATATGGGACAACAAACAGCAAATAAAAAACTTGAAGACAACAACACCAATACTACTCGGCAAAGACAACAACAATCACCGGTTAATAGCAAACTAACCGCAAAGTCATCGACAACTAAGCAGCAGATAATAACAACTACTAGAAAAAAGTGGTCAATTAAGCCAATTGTTTCCGATAGTGATTATCATCATCAGCAACAACAACAACAACAGCAACTAAGTGGACACCAATTTGCTGTTAAAGATAAGCTATTATCAAATAATAGGAAAATAAAAAATCAATGGCCAGTAGTAGCCGATAGTAGTTTACATAATCAGCAAAAAGTTATCGCAATTAATCAATCAATCGATGATAGAAAAAGTGATAATAATTTCAATCTAACTAAAAGACAGATGAGATCACAACTATTGGATTCATTAACAAAATTGCTTTCAAGAGTAAAATCAGAGACATCATCATTGGATCAATTAGATGGTAACACTAATATTATTATATATATACTGTATATTAATTAATTAATCAATTAATAATAAAACTAATCAATTATTAATTATAAAAAAATTTTTAGGCTATTTACTAATCCTTTTTAAAAAAAAAAATTTTCATTAAATAAATAGTTTTTACAAACATTATATTAGCCAATGTTTGCCATCTAATAATTATATAATATTTTTTTATTTAAAAATAATAATATTATTTAATATTTAATTTATTTTTTTTAATTTATATTTTTTTTAATATATAGTATCCAAACAAAATGTTAGTCAAAATATTAATGCAAAAAGGATTCGTCAAAAATTTGATAAAATACTTAAAACACAGTTTTTAAACAATGGTATTATTATTATTAATTATTATTTATGCTTTATATTATAATTATAATTTTTTAATATCTATTTTTAATAATTTTATTTATATTATATTAATTGATTTAAATCTATAGCATATATTAAATTAAGTAATATATATATATATATATATATAGTATATATATTTTTAAATGTATATAAGTAATATATTATAAGTTGTATATTTTTAGATAAAAAAATAAATTTGGAAATTATAATTTAAGTTTAAATCATATTAGCATAATATATATTAGTATATATTGATAATAATATATATTAAAATTAAAATTTATTTCTATATATTAGATACAAAAAAAGCAAATGTAAATCAAAATAAACTGATAACAAAACAAGTAAAAGCATTGAATGATACAAAATATTTGGAAACTAATTCAACAATTGATGAAAAACTGGTTAACAATAATAATAATAATAATATATCGGAAAACAATGCAATAAAATCAGATAATTTCAATGACATAACAAATCAATCAATCAATGAATTGAAAACCAATTGGCATAAAAACTTTGATCAAACAAATCAAAGTAGAAAACATATTATAGATATTGAAAGTCAAACTAATATTACTAATAATAATAATAATAATAATAGTTTTATTATCACTGAAACATCTAATAATAATAATAATAATAATACAGACAATCAAATTGTAAAATCAAATTCATTTAATAGTTTAAATGAAATTTTACATAAAATGGACGAACAAATTGATAGAAAAGATAATAGTTTAGTATTTAATTTGAATAATAATAATAATAATAATAATAATAATAATAATAATAATAATAGTATTAGTAATATAATAAATAATAAAAATGTTAGCAAAATTAAAATATATAGTTTTAAAGTCTATGAAATTGATTTTACGGACGGCACACATCAAGTTTTAACACAATAGCTAATAATTTAATTTAATATACTTTAATATAGTTGTATATTATTTATATATATATATATATATTGTATTTAAATGTTAATATTAAAAAATATATATTTAATATCTTAATAATAATATTTTTTGATTTATTTTGTATTATAGTAAATTATATAAATAATAATAATAATAGTTTTCATAAAATTTATTTAAAATATTAATATTATGTAAAATATTTTTTATTTAATTAGAATTTATTTAAATAATGTTTTTATGTTTATTTAATCAAATATATATATATATATATACACACAGTATATATATATTAAAAATTTAAATTTTTTTTAATAATTAAAATAATTTTGTTTTAAAACTTATAATGTGATATAAATAAATAATAATTTTAAAACATTTTATTTTAGCAGTTATATACTGTATATAATTTATATACTGTTTTTAATACAAATTTATAGTATGACTATAAAAAAATAAATAAAAACATTTATCACTGGATTTTATCAATGAAAGTGTCAGACAATTAAATAGAGCGACGTTTTTATAGTTATATATAAATTAAATAATAATATATTATTTTATTTTATTATAATATTATTATATAGTTTTTTTTAAATAATCAGTATATTTAAAATATTTTATTCAAAAAAATAATAAATAAATTAAATAATTTATTATCAAATAGTTTTTTTTGAATAACAATATAGCGTCGATAATTAAAAATAGTTTTTTTTGTTGTTGAAATTAATTTATAGTATAATAAAAAAATATATAAAAATCATTTTTAACTATATTTATTATTCTAGATAAGTGTAGAAATTTTAAATAAATAATAATAATAATAATAATAAAAAGTTTTAGTTTATCGCTTAAATAATAAATTTTAAAAAAACTTTAATTTTTAAAAAAACTAAATTATCCCATTAAATAATCAAAATAAATTAAACCGTAATTTTTCTACATTTATTTTATCAATTATATAATTTTTTATAATATTTAAAATGAGTTTATAGTTTTAAAAACTATCGGTTAATCCAAAAATGTTTTTTTTTTAAATTTTTTAAAAATTTAATCAGCAATGTGTCAACAATTTTATATAAACATTTATAAAAATTTATCTTATATCTTTATTGAATTTTTTTTATAAATATATAAATTAAAATTATTATTATTATAATTTATATATTATGATTATAGAAAATAAACACATAATTAATTTTATTTAAAAAAAATAATCTATTTTATCTAATTTTATTTATAAATTTTTTCATTTTTTTAAATACAATACATCAATTATCAATTTTAATATAACTTTAAATAATAATAATAATATTTAAATATAAATAAAAACATTTTAACATCATTTTTTTATAATAAAAAATAATAATAATATAATTACGATATATAAATATATATGAGATTTAAATAAATGGATAAATTAATTATTTTATACCGTAATATACTATATATTTATACATATATATAGTGAATGAGATTCGTATAATTGCTAAAATGAAAACTGAAAAAAAAATGATTTAATTAATTAAAATATTTTTCTAAAAAAAATATTAAAAACAAACTTAAAAAAATAAATAACATAAAACTTACTTAAATATTGATTGAAAACTAAATTTATAGGATAGTAATGGATAAACAAAACAAAAAAAAATGTGTGGATATAATGGCACAACAAATATCTAACAGCGCATCCTATAATATAGCTACCAATAACTACCATCCATGCGATCCGCCTCCGTGTCCACCCTTACCGAAACTGATACTGAATCCCTTTCCGTGACCACCACCACCACCGCCAAACAGGTCACCGAAACCGCCGAAACCGCCGAAACCGTGACTATCGAAACCGTGAGACAGCGGCAAAACAAGCGGTTTGGATATCAGTGTCGGATTTTTGCGCAAAACAATTTTCGGCAACGGTAGAAACAACGGTATCTTATCGAAGGATAGTCCGATTTCGGGTATTGGCAACACAAATGCCGGTGCTTTGACCGATTGATGGTGACTCTCGTAGCCACCGTCTCCACCACCGCCACCACCGTATTCATCGTTGGCAAACACTGAGACAATCAGCAAACATAGTACTAGCTATAGATGTATTGGTTTTTTGTAGTAATGATTATAACAAAATTAAAAAAAATTATAATTAAAAAAACTTATATATTTAAAAAAAAACTTAAAATTATTTAATAAATTTATTAATGTAGATAACTTACAAATAGATTCATATTTAATATTATTTATTTATGATTTCAAATGACACTTTTAAAAATATATAGAAAATATATAGAAAACACACAACAAATAGAAAATTGAAATTTTTTTTTATTATTATAAAAAAAAATATAATGTAAAGTGAAAGTGGATGCAAATTGAATGCAAACTAAATTGAAAATGTTTGCAAAACTATTGAAAACTAGTGTCTTATATGAGAAGCAGAAAATATTTGGGTCACTAAATAAAGTTATCGTTTAATATATATATATCTATATAAACCCCTGTTTTTTGAAAGCAAATCTCTCTCTCTCTCTCTCTTTCTCTCTCTCTCTCTCTCTCTCTCTCTTTCTCTCTCTCTTTCTCTCTCTCTCTCTCTCTCTCTCTCTCTCTCTGAAAAAACCAACACTTATCCGGAAACAGACTGACGGCCACAACAAAACTAGAAGTGAATACTTTATACATATATATACTGTATATACCGTATAAATACTTGATATAAAGATATAGCAAATTATTATATATATACACTGTATATCTAGACTTAAGCACAGGTATGTGTGTGTGTAAAATCCATGTGCTCTCTCCTCTTACAAAAAATTGTGTAATACAGTACAACAATAAACAAAAAAGTTTGGTGTGTATGTATGTGTGTATGTATGTGTGTATGTATGTGTGTATGTATGTGTGTATGTATGTGTGTATGTATGTGTGTATGTATGTGTGTATGTATGTGTGTATGTATGTGTGTATGTATGTGTGTATGTATGTGTGTATGTATGTGTGTATGTATGTGTGTATGTATGTGTGTATGTATGTGTGTGTATGTATGTGTGTATGTATGTGTGTATGTATGTGTGTGTATGTGTGTGTGTTTGTGTATATGTGTGTGTATGTGTGTGTGTATGTGTGTGTGTGTGTGTGTGTGTGTGTGTGTGTGTGTGTGTGTGTGTGTGTGTGTGTGTGTGTGTGTGTGTGTGTGTGTGTGTGTGTGTGTGTGTGATGGTGTGAGGGGTCACTTTAAAAAACTAGTTCATTAGGGAATTACAATAAGCAAAACATTAAAATGTTTGATGTTTTTTGGCTAAAATTTATTATATAATATATATATATAACAAAGTTTCAGTGTTTTGTTGGGGACAATGATTATACATAAATATAATTTTAGCCAAAAAATTACTTATCATTTTCTCATTTTTAAAAAATAATGTCATCAAAAAAATATAAGTTTCAAATTTACTTAATTAGAAAAATCATTGTAAAACTATTAACTTATATATATATATACATATAAATTTCTAAAAGTTTTGAATTGTTTTTAATTTAATTTTTATTTTTAGAATTATTATTAGTAACTTAACTAAAATAAAGTTTTATTTGAAAGCTATATTAAATATATATATATATATTTGTTAATAAAAAATTTATTATAATTAAAAAAAAAATATTTACTAGTTTTAGTTTATTTCATATATATATTGATATAAATTATTAAGTCTAACATTTAATTAATGCTAATTAAAACTATAATATTAAAAAAAAAATAAAAATAATATTATAATTTAATTAACTATATATTAAATTATTTTTATGTTATTGAAGTTCATATTGAAGTTTATAATAAGTTTGATAATGAATTTTATTCAATAGTTATAAAAGTATTTAAAAAAAAAAATTTTTTTTTTAAATTAATTACACAATGACTTAATATTGTTAAAAATAGAAAAAAATATGTTATGAATAACTTTAAAAAAAAAATTTTTTTTTTACAAAATTATAGTGGGTCATAATTTTTTTCAAAAAATAATAATAATAATAATTTATTTACTAAATTATTCAATTTCATTAAGTAGTAAATATTATTTTTATAAAAAAATTTATTGTTATTTTTTTTGTAAATATCATAATTTATTTCCTGTAGTACCTACCTGTCCAAATATTATTTGCAACTAGCACAGTTATATAAATTATAATATAGATTATAATATAATGTTTAAAAAAATAATTTAAATATAGATTGAAAATAACATAATTTGTTATAAATAATAATTTTAATAACTAATAGTAAAAAAATATACTGTATTATAGTTGTTGTTATAAATAATAATTGAAATGAAAAGTTTTACAAAAATTATAGTATTTTAAAATATTTAATAATAATAATAATAATAATAAAAACTGATAACTTGTTTTGCAATTTAATTTAAACTAATAAAATAATAAAAAGACATCAATATATTTTTTCACTTATAAAAAAAACAATAGATGCTAATAATAGATTTTTTTTCAAAAATTAATACTATAATAATATATTGATTAAAAAATTGAATTTGAATTTTGTTTGTTTGTTAAAACATTGTTTTAAAAATAATTCATCATAATCATTATTATCGAAATCAAAAAAAAACAATTGAATAAATTAAAAACTCAAATAAAATAATAAATAGTTAAATAATGTCACTTTTGACAGTTTTACTGAGATTTTAGTAATATATTTCAAAAAAATAAAAATAATTTATACATTTTGATGATTATTATTATTACTATTATAATCAAAAGTAAATATACATAAAACTAATAAACAAAAAAAATGCTTTTAAAATTTTATTTAGCATATATATAATATATATATATATTGTAAAATATTTTAACAGGTTATAAAACATTATAAAAATTATTTATAGATATATATATTAGAAATATAAATAAATATATATATTGTTATCCAGTATTAAACTATTTAATCGTATATTATTTGGTTATTGTAATTAATTATAACTAATAAAATGTAAACTAAACAACAACAAAAATTATTACCTAGGTCCTGGTTCTAGTTTTTAATATGTTTATTAATTAATTAATTAATTAGTTTATGCTAATTAAAGTAATATTATTAAAACACTAAAAATAAATATAAAACTAACTATTAATATAATCTAAATTAATTAAACACCTACATATTATTATTTTTAAAAAGATTATCACAAAATCATTATTATATATATATAAATATATATTATATACTGTATATATATCAATAACATATGAAGTGTATTACCCCCCGCCCCCACCCCTCATCTCACCCTCCTCTCATCATTCTCACCAATTTAGATGAACGCCTTAACTGGATGTCACCTAAAAAACAACATATATATTACCATAAAAAGCATAACGTATATTATCAATGAAAATATATTTTATTTTTAAATGTGATACTAATAAAAAAGGGATTAAAAAAATTTTAATATTTATATATATATATTAGCTATTTTCACAATCAATTAAAAAACAAAAAAAAATAATTATATCTCTCTTTATACATATGTTATAAAAATACTGATTTAGTTATACATTAATGTTATATATAATATAAGTTATATTATTATTATAATATAACTAAACTTAGAAAATATTATTTCAATTATTATTTTTAAAACAAAAAGATATATTAAGACAGTCTAGAATAATGTCGTAAAAAAACTATTATTTAAAAAAAAAATTAATTTTAAACTACAATACAATTTATAATACATTACTTATAATAAAATTATATTGAAATTAAAGATTAATTTTATATTGCTATTTCTATAAATAATATTAATATATTGTTAAATGTTTTTTTTATTGTTGCTAAATATTAATGTATATATTTTCATATTAAAAAATATTTGTTAAATATGTCCAGAAATTTAATACAGAAAAAAACATCAATTAATTGAATTTAAAAACATATTAAATATTATTATATTAAATGATACAATTTATTTATACAAAAAAAAAACAATTAGATTTCCTCTCATTTGAAAACAACAATTATTTTTTTTAAAATAACAACTAAATGAAACTATTAAATAAAAAAAACAATTTGTGAGTATAGTATAAATTGATATAAACAATGATAACATTTTATATTATATTAAATAATAAACATTATGTAAATTATGTTTTATTGTTTCCGAGGTATCAAAAATATTTTTTTAATAAGTTATTATATATATATATATATAT
Source organism: Oppia nitens (assembly GCF_028296485.1). Lineage (NCBI taxonomy): Eukaryota > Metazoa > Arthropoda > Arachnida > Sarcoptiformes > Oppiidae > Oppia > Oppia nitens. The sequence continues at coordinate 56,999 of NW_026533223.1, read as the reverse complement.
TTAAAAAAAATTGAGGCTTAGCCCTTATAAACAATTAGCAATTTAATAAAAATATATATATATATTTTTAAAATTTTAATAATTAGATTTTTGCATTGCTTGTAATATTTAAATATTAAATTTTTTTAAAAATAATATGATATCATAATAGAGGAAACATTAATAATTTTTTTTAATTTTTTAATTTTTTAATTATTGAATTATTGTAATATTTTTTTAAAAAATATATTACTATACATTAATTTTGAAAGCTAATTTATTATTATAATTACAGTATATTATATGTTAAATGTATATATATAGTCATAATTATATAATAAATAATTTGAATTTTATTCAACTTAATGCTTAAAAATCCTTAAATATAACTTATTTTTTATTTAAAATAAATGAAAAACCCTTAAATAAATAATTGATTAATTATTTAAATTAAAACAACAAATATATTTATATATATATATATGATTAGCAATATATATGATTATATATGATTAGCAATAAAGATTATATTGATAATAAAAATTTTATAATTTTATATCTTATAATAATATGTAACCACAAAATGTTATTATATTTTTATATATAAAAAAAATATTATTATGATAATCTAATAGAGTTAAAAAAAATAATGTAAATATAGTAAACATATTTTTCCAATTAAATTAATAACAATTACTAACTAACAAAAAAAAATAATAAGCTTTAAGTAATAATTTTTTCAATATATATAAATTATGCTTAAATAATGTAAATTTATTTTCAACAAAAAAAATTAGTTGAAATTAGTAATTAATAATAATATAATATAATAAAACTATTATAAAATAATCATTACTGACAATTAGTGTTTAAGAAAAATGAGTTTATAAAAAAATAATTAATTTATTATAAATCATTTTTTTGTTGTTGTTGTAAAACATGTAATCAATTTATTTTTTTGAATAATCAAAGTTGAGTTCATAGATTATATAATATTATTTTTATTTTAAATTTTATTTTCCATATACAATGTTAGTAGGACTATCATATATATATGATATATATACAGTATATATACTGTATATATAAGGTTAGTTATCATATACAGGTATTTATTTATTTAAAAAAAATGTTATCTATGGGGACGGCATATTTGTGAGATAGATAGATAGAGAGAGAGAGAGAGAGAGAGAGAGAGAGAGAGAGAGAGAGTCGTGTGTTATTTAATAAATTTCCGGATACAGGTGCCCACAACAACAACAAAAATATATGGGGAGATAAAGAGAGAGAGAGAGAGAGAGAGAGAGAGAGAGAGAGAGAGAGAGAGAGATCTTTAGCTAACAAATTGACTTATAATATGGCATTTTTCTCGTCCAAATGTATAGTGAAATTATAAAAAAATTAAAATTATGATACACTTATGTAATATATATTTTTTAAAAAAAACTACATATAATACAAATGTGTTGTTGTTATTGCTTACACATTGCCGCTGAACTTGTTTTGGTTTACTTTATATATATATATGTAATATATATATATACTGTATATATATATATGTATAATATATATATATATATATATAATATTCCCATTTAATGCCCAAATAGTATAGCGATAGCTATATATCCGACTCTTTTTTTATGTTTGAAAAATATAAAACAACAAAATTCTTCCTGTATTTTCAAAAAAACTCAAAAAAATTATTTAAATTATAAAAATTCATTAATAATTGTTTTTAATTCATATATATCAACATCAAAAAAATTTAACACACAATTATATGCTGTATATATATATATATATATATATATTAATATATATTTTTTGTTTCTTCCTTTTTTTTCTCTCAAAAATAAAATATAAATATAAATGAATTTTAAATGATGTCAAATAATTTTGAAAATAAAATTTTTGTTTTCTTCAAGTAATACAATGTTAATATCAATTTTGGCATATTATATAACTTGACATTAGTAGTAGTCATAAACTGTTTGTTGGATTAATTAATTGTTGAATTAATAATAATAATAATAAATATGTGGTGCAAATAAAACAAACAAAATCAATACATTTTATTTTATATGCAAATTATTACTGTATGTATATGTATATATTTTATGTCATCAGAAAAAATTAGCTAAAAATCAATAAATTATTATTTTAATTAATATTTAGATTATTTAAAATAATAATAATGATAATAATGTTTGTTTTAAATTATCAAATTATATAAAATTAATAAATATGCTAATTATGTTAAATATATATATTTTTAAATTATTGTCAAAATTATTTTATTTACATTTATTTTGTCTATTTAAATAACTTTAAATAAAAACTTAAAAATATTCAATAGTCTAATGAGTGATAGAAATATTATAATTTAAAATTCATAAATTATTTATATATTAATATTATAGTCACAATATATTTTTAAAAAAAATAAAATTCATAAAATATACTATGAAATTATATTAATAATAATAATAATAAAATAACAATTAAAAAAAATATTGAATAACATTAGTTAAAATTCTAAAGCATTTTATTTATTTTTTTAAAAATAATAATAATATATGTGTTTAAAAAAAACATAAAAATCACATAATATTTAATAATAATATTAATATATTTTTAATTCGTTTAAAATGTGACTAATTATTAGTTAATAAACAATTCCGTTAAATCAAAATACATAGTATTATATATATAATTATTTTTTTTTACTAATTTTATACATAATATAATAATAAATTTTTAATTTTACAAATTAATAGACACATAGTTTTTCTCACAAACTATTTTATTATTTAGTTTTTTAAATATATGTTATTTATATATATATATTGTATGTCATATTAATAGTCACGCAATATATTTTTTTTAAAAAATAAATTTTTTATAAAACTTATTGCTTAATGATAATTATAATTATATGATTGTTAGTATAATAATATCATAATACTAATACAGTATAAGTAATTATAAAAAATATAATACATGTTTTTAAAAAAAAATATAATATTAATAATATACAAATTAGTTAAGTATGATATGTATATATAAATTATAAATTTGCAAAAATTATAATATATTTATAAATTATAATTGTAGAATCAAATAAAACTAACCTAACTAAACACAATGAAATAATTATAATTATTTATAATATTTCACAATAACTACATGTACTAAACATTTATATAAAATAATAATTAATTAAATTAAATAAAAAAATATACTTTAAATACACTATTTATTCTGATTTTTAAATATCTGATTTATTTTATAATTTTTTTTATAATCTATCGATTGTTATAATCTATTAATAATATTTTTTGACAAAATTGTTTGACAAATAAATATTTTTTATTGAAAAAAAAATCCAAAAAATAAAATAAAATTCATAAAATTTGCTCAAAAAATAAATAATAATATTCACTATGTTTTTTAAAAAAAAAATGTCAACTAATCTCATAAATTAATTTTAATAACCATTGGTGGTATTAATTAAAAACAACTTAATAATAAATTATATAATTTAATAAATATATTTAAACTTAATGTCACATTAAAATTATGTTTAATTTTTTTTTTAAAAAAATCTAATCATATATTATGTATTAATATAAGATTAAAATGTAAATTATATAATATATTTATTTAATTAATAAATAATAATAATAATAAATTTTAATAATTTTAATATTGACTTGTTGTTAATTAAAAAACAATGACCCTATTTTAATTAAATAAAAAATTTTTAAAATTAAAATTTCAAATTTTTAATTTAAAGGTTAAGTTCTTGAAAAAAAACTATATTTTTTAGAGAAATACAGTATATATTAATAATAAATTATTTAATAAATTATTTAATAAAAAATTAAAATTAATAAATAATTTTCATAGAAATGTTAAAAAAAAAACTAAAATTATAATTTCCTAATACTATATAATTAAGTGTTTAAAAAATACCGGCTATGTAAAATTTTAAAAAATTAAAAAAATTAAATGTTGCCTAGTTAAAAAATTTTGTTTATTATTTTTTTTTTAATTAAAAACTAGTTGTAATGTTTATTATTTATATTTTAAAGATAATATATATTATTTTAATGTCTATTATTATTACATTAATAAAAAAAACTAAATATTTAAAAAAAAATATTTATCGATAATTATTTAGTACTTATAAAAAATTGTTTAATATATTTACAGTCAGATAAAAATTAAATAATTTTTGTTTTAAATACTTTAATAATAATTTTAATGATAATCTTTTATATAATAATATTATAGATTAATTAAAATAATAATATTTTTTTTTTGTAAATAATAAGTAAAAAATAAAATAAAATAATGTACAAAATAAAACTTTGAAAAAATTTTGTTTACTGAAATCTATACTGAGTGTCTTTCTGTCTGTCTGTCTGTAAGTAGTTTTTTTGAAAAATTTGAAAATCTAACTTCAGATTCGGTTAGAGAACGATATATATTGTATTGAAATGTTGAATCAAAAATTACCTATATCCTCAGGAACATGATCAAAATGGCGGAAAACTAAAAAAAATCTAAAAATATAACTTTTTAACAGTAATAAAAAAAATATTTTAATTTTCAAATAATGTTTAGTCTAATAAGGACTAAAAAATTAATGACACTTGTAATTCGATATATAATTGGGTAAATGCACTTTTTAAAAATTAAAAACTTATAAATTGTCTATAAATCAGTCAACAATAGTCTATATTAATTAATTTTTATTAGTTATACATACATATGACTAAACAATTATATTATATAAATTAAAATTAACTCAAAATATATATTAATAAATATTGCGTCTACATTTAATATGGTACTTACTTAATTTGTAGAACTAACCTAAGTTCAAGAAAATTATCAGAAAATAGTTTTAATTTACGAAACAAAAAAAATTAAAAATATGGTATGAATTAAAACAGATTTTATTGCCAATTACACAACTTACTATATTATATCTATATTATAATAAATATTAATGTGTTTAAAATAAAATAAAATTTTTTATTATAATAAGTTATATTTTTTTCATTATAAATAATTATATTAAGATGCATAACATAATTTTTTAGGACTTTTTATGAAGTTTGTTTCTGATAATGCTATCTAGCATTGTCAACTCGGTTTTTTCTTAATTGTTTGACTTTACGCCACAAGAGCTCAGCATTGATACCAGTCTTGAACTAACAATCAGTTTCAAGACATTGATTGATTGATTGGGTGGGTGTGTGGGTGTGATTGGGTATCGTTATTATTATTGTTTTTTTAAAAAACACATGTCTATTGTGTAACATATAATTGAGGATTTTTTTAATAAAATTTTTTTTATGTATTTTTTTAGTATTTTTAAATGATTTATTAGAATTTTGTTTTAATATATATATGTATAATATTTTCAAACATTGTTTCATAATATATATATATATATATATATATATATATACAGTATATTACTGTATAATATGATATACAAAATAAGCTAATTATGTGTAGAAATTTACAACAAAACAAAAAACTGATTTATTTTTATAAAATTTATTTAAAAACATTTTTTAAAAATCAATAGTAAAAATTAAAAAAATTTAACATAAATTATATGTTTTTTTTGTTCATAATATTAATTGATTATATATGTAATAATGATTATAAACTATTGTTAATATGTATATACAACAAAAATAAATTTTTATTTAGCTAAAAGTGTATTCAGGGTTAAGTAAAGGGGGGTAGGGGTGGGGTAAGGCCAAAATACCCCCTCTAATTTTTAAAAATTTATAAAAATTTTAATTTTAGTTGATACTATTTTTATAGTAAAGTGTTTTTTATGTTTTTTTTTATAATTTCCATGAATCTAATTATTGATTAGTAAAATAAGTAAAATAAACTTAAAAAATAACGTTTAAAACTCATCAAATTAATTAAAATATTAAACTAAATCTAAAATAACCTTGCTTAACCCTGATTGTTTTTTATGTAATTAAATTTTTATTAAAAAATAATAATAATAAATCTCAACTTTCAAACGTCCCTGAGCATATTTGCAACATAAGTAAATTATATATATATATATTATTAAATTAATTTATTAAATAATACTAAAATTATTATTATTATTATAAATTTATTATATTAATTTAATAATAAATTTTATAATTATAAATTGTTGATCGATTTTTTTTTTAATTATATCATTTTGTTTTATTAATTATTATAAATTTTTTAGTTTTACTTTATATCTATTATACACAATAATGTTAACTAAAAATATAAGGTTTAAATAAAATATTATATAATTTTTTTTTTCATTTGACTGATTTGTTTATTTGTTGATTTGAAAAACTAAATATCAATAATTTTGTTACAAATTATTTATTTTTAATATTTATTAATATAATTTTGGAAATTTTTTGTTTGCAACTTTCCATTAAATTTATTTTAATTGAAATAAATTTTATTTATTTTTTTTAAATGTTAGCTTTATTTTATTGCTAATAAATCGATAAAATATAAATACCATAATATTTTTTTTTGTACTTAAATTACACTGTATTTATGAAATAAATAAATATTTATTTATTTATTTAAAAAACTATTTAAAAATTTTTGTCACGATATATAAACATTAAATTTCAAGTTATTAAATAAAACAATAATTTTTTTAATAATGTAATAAAACAATTATCCTTCAAAATAAAAAAAAATGGTAAAAATATAATTGAAAGTCAATCAGTCATTACATAAAATGTGAGTTTTATTTTAATAACTTAGAGAAAAAAAATACAAATAATATTATAATAATATTTATTTTAATATTCAATATTATCCTCAAACATGACATTCAATATATGACTCATTTATTATTTAATAAAATATATAAATTTTTTATATATTAAACATTTGGAAAAAAATTAACTTAAAGTATCAAATAATATATATATATATATATATATATATATATATAATTAAACATCTATTAAATTGCAATATATTTTTTGTTGTTGAATATGTATGTGTACTGAGTATATGTTGTGAAATAAAACATTAATTTTTACACTTTTTTTATTATTGATATTTTAGTATAATTTGATTTAATTGAAGTTTCATATTAAATATATGATAGTATAATATATACTAATATTTATTATATAATTATTTTTAAAAAATAAAACAGTTTCTAATAATATAAAAATTATTTATATGTTTATTATTTGTATTTTTAACATTTATTTATTTATCTAACATTATATAGTTATATACATTATTATTATAGCATATAGTTTAGGTATTTTTTTGTATAAATTTATTTATATATATATTACAGTTTTTTTATTAATTATAAAATTTAAAAAACAATATATTATTTTTTTAATTTATTAATTTCTAATTTTAAATGTAAACGATTCCTCACTATATATATAAAAAAAAAAATTTAAGTAACACTTGATATTTATATTGAGGCGTTTTCCTAATACTGTAAATAAATAATATATATATTATATATAATTTTTTATATATATTATAATTTGCACAAAATGTACTGCACCTGTCAATATTAATAATATTAATAATAATAATAATGTTTTTAACTGTAATAATGTTTATAATATTATTATTATTTTAGTCAATATATAATAATATGGATTTGTTTAAAAAATTTTATATAAATATTAATTTTGAAACAAAATGATATATTAATATTATTGTTAGTGTAGTGTAGTGTTGCTATTGTTTTTTGTATTTAAATTATTTCATCAAATTTTATATTTTTTGTTTATGTGTGTGTAAAATAATATACATGTATAGTAAATATTATTGTAAAAATTAATGTTATTTTTTTATTACATTAATAATATTGACTTTTTATTATTATACAATATATTGAAGTGCATATAAACAATAAGTAAGTATATACTTAAAAAAAAAATTAATTTTTTTCATTGTTTAATATACTATTTATATATACTATATAAGTATTGAATAAATTGAATAAATTTATATATTTATATATAAATTTTTAATTTTAATTATACTTACAATCTTAGAAAAATTTGATTATTCAAATAATTTAAATGCAATTATTATAATAATACTAATTATTATTTTATAAATAATAATAATATAAAAAATTTTACTATTTTATATCCTCTCGACAATTATAATATTATTATTAAATAAAAATTATAGTTGCGTTGTTCAATGTGTGTGTAATTAATTAATTAATGGTTAAAATAGGACTGTTATGTATGTATGTACTGTATGTATAGTATGTTTTTTGTGTAATAATAATAATAATTGCTAATAATATTATACATGTACATTGAATTTCCTCATTTATTTATAACTTATTTTAGTTTAGATATACAGTACACTATTACTGTTTGTATTACGTGTTCATATAAATTGTATAATACTTTATAATATAATGTAGTAGTAGTAGTAGTAATAATCAGTGTTGGCAGATACAAAAATGTCATACAATACAATCAGGGTTAAGTAAGGGGGGGGGGGGTAGGGGGGGGTAAGGCCAAAATACCCCCCCCTAAGATCGAGAAATTGGGATTTTACCCCCCCCAGACTTTTTGACCAAATTGAAAAAATTGTCGCTTAAAAACGAGGAGAAATGACCCCCCCCCCTAAAATTTCGGCGCCGAAGGCGCCGAAAATTTTTTTGAAATTTATAAAAATTTTAATTTTAGTTGATACTATTTTAGTAAGTGTTTTTATGTTTTTAATATTTATAAAAATCTAATTATTGATTAAAAATAGTTAAAATAACGTTAAAAGTCATCAAAAAATAACATTATTTTAATTAAAATAAACTAAAAAATTAAAAATTACCTATTTGTTGAAAAGAGTAATCATATTACAATTTAAATATAAGTTTAAGAAGTTAATAAAACAATAAATACTTATGTTTTTATTAATAATTTTTAAATTTTAAATAAAAAATTTAAAAATATTTTCAATTTTGTACTTAATATAATTAAACTTTAACGAAATTTGAGTTAAATAAGTAGTATTCAGTCAGTATTTGTATAAAAATAAAAATATATAACAAACTATAAACATTAAGTATTGTTTAAAAAATTAATTATGTTAAAAGTTAAAAATTATTAAAATACTAAAAATAACTCATAGTGTATCATTAATGCTTTTATCAACTATTTTTAAATCTTAAATACATTATTTTATTTTTTTTGTTAAAATTTAAGTTTTTATTAATTTTAAAAAATTTTTTTAAAAAATATTTATTTTTTGTTAAAATTTAAATTTTTGTTAATTTTTAAGTTTTTTAAGTTTTTTTTTATATTTTTGGAAATTTTACCTATTTTCCCGGGAATTTATACGGGAACTTGTGGGAATTTTATTGAATTTACATGGGAATATTCGGGAACTTAAGGAATTTTTAGGGAATTTTCTCTAGACCCCCCCCCTTGATTTTGGATTTTTGAAAAAATTGCCGTTTAAAAATGCAATAAAAATCTTACCCCACCCAATACCCCCCCCCCAAGATTTTTTGAGAATTTTGTAAATTTTACCCCGGTCTACCCCCCCCTAAAATCCAAAACCTTGCTTAACCCTGAATACAATATATAATACAAATCGTATTAAACAGTATAATACATGACCAATTTGGCTTACAAAAACAAATTAGCGCCATCTATAAGCTAAAAGCATTGATATAATTAAATGTAAATCATGTTTTATAATAATAAATATAGATTTAATATTATTAATATTTTTTATTTTAAATTATTTGATTTTTATAACTTAGAAATAACGATTGTAATAATAATAATAATAATAATAATAATAATACATTTTCTAGCAATTATACTTTTACTAAATATTTTTAAAGTTATTTTTTTAAAAAAAAATATAATATATATTAGTTTTAAAAATTTGTATAATACATTATAGTACATTGTACAGTATACAAAGTCAAAATTTAAAAAACCTTGTATTTTTCCAACCCTAGTAGTTCTAGTAGTAGACATTCCCCTTTTCAAACTGAAAACTACTGTTGTTTTTAAATTTTTAAAAATATTTTTAATTATTATTGTTGACAATCTTATTAGTGAATTTCCATGGTCAAAAATATTTATTATAATTTATTATATTATTATTAAATTTATAAATTAAATATTAGAAAAACAATAAAATTTTCAAAAAAAATAAATAATATGTGCATGCTCAGTTTTATTTAAGTGAAACTGTAATATTATACAATTGTTTTTTCCCACTATCTAATGTAAATTATTTAATAATAAAATTATTATTTTTGTTATAATAAGTTTATATATTTACATATTGAATATAAATAATTATAATAATAATTGATTAACTATTATAGACAATATAAACTTTTTTTAAAATTATTATTTTAACTTAAATTATTAAATTTCGTAATTTAACATGATTAATTTTTAACTATTTAGTTTTTTTAATAATTATTAAATAAATAATTATATATATAAAAAAAATATTTATTGCAATGTTTGTTTTTTTAAAAAATACTTGAATGATTATTCATGAAATAATAATTAAATTTTTATTAAGAAATGCAAATAATTTTTTTTTATATCTAAAACTAATAATAATAATAATAATTTAAAAGTAAATACATTGAAATTTTTTTTAGTATATTTGTTATATTATATTATAATTTGACGGGAAGTGTGTGTTTAGTGTTGATATACCGTAAATCGCCGGAACAGAAGACACTGTCCTATAAAGTGAAAGATGTCCTATGATCTGAGATCATAGGACATGGTAACCGGTTGTTTTTTAAGTTAACTAACTTAGGACCACTTATGATTTACAGGAAGTATTTGTTATATTGACATCTATTAATATTTTTTATAAATAAAATTTAAAAAAATCATTTCCTGTTTTAATATAATACATTAAAAGCTTATTTGTTAAGCAATGTGTTAACAAACTTTTTTGTTGTTCAACAAACAAAAATAATTGGTAATAACAATGTCTTATAAATTTCAAGACTTGAGTGATATGTCAGATGACACTGAAGAGTGTAAACCATTAGTGGTAACTAATAAACACCAAAATATCGGTAATGCCGTCAAAAAAACAACAACCTGTACGATAGTGACAGATAATGAAATCCCTACCATTTCTCACAAAACCTTATCTTCGCATAACACCGACTGTATATCAACCGGTAAACCCGAATCGTCAACTGATATACCCGAATCGTCAATCGGTAAAACCGAATCGTCAACTGATATACCCGAATCGTCAACTGATATACCCGAATCGTCAATCGGTAAACCCGAATCGTCAACCGGTAAACCCGAAACATCAATCGGTACTTCTATTGGCAGTAAAAAAAACAAGCGTTCGTATTGTTTGTCGCGAAAAATTGATATATTAGACAAAATGAAAAATAATTGTTGGTCTATAAGAAAGACATCGAAAGAAACTCTAATCCCAAGAACTAATATAATTCGTTGGAAAGAACAGGAACAACAACTCAGACATCAAGTGAAAGATAAAAATATTCAAACAGAGAGTAGAAGACAATTACCGAAACAAATGAAACCGCAGTATCCAGAGGTAGACGAAGCAGCGTTGAAATATCTTCGGGAACAAAGAGCTAACGATTTGGCAGTTAGTGCTGAAGACATAAAAACTATAGCACTTTTGAAATACAATGAAATGGTACGAAATGGGCTCACGATTAGAGATAAATTTACGGCAAGTAGTGGTTGGATGACCCGGTTTCTGAAGAGAAATAGAATATCTTATAGAACCAACACATCTGTTGGACAAAAAGTACCAAAAAATGCCAAAGAATTAGCAGAAAATTTTTTTATTTCTGTAGACAATTGGAGAGATAATATACAACCGGTTAATGGCATTATTTTTAATCTTGATGAGGTCCCGATGTGGTTTGATATGCCCGGTAATCATACATATAATCAAACCGGTGAAAAAACAGTCAAAGTTGTGACAACTGGTAATGAAAAAACCCGATACACTTTGTTATTGTGTGCCGACAATACCGGTCGTAAATTAAAACCAACTATAATTTTTAAAAATCTTAAAAAAATACCGGAAGTTTGCAAAAACTTAGATGGTATTCATATTATGGTATCTGAATCTGGATCTATTAACAGAGAATTAATGATTAAATGGGTTGATGAAGTGTTTAAAAAAAGACCCGGGGGTTTTTTGAAAACATCCACAACAATAAAACCGGTTGTCATCGAAATTTGTTGGTAATGGATGCAGCAATGGGTCACAGAGGAGAGGAAGTTAAAGAATATTATTCTATGAATTGTGATACAAAAGTATTGATAATACCGGGAGGAATGACACCTCTAATACAACCAGCAGACGTTTCGTGGAACAAACCGGTGAAAACATTTATATCAAATAAATGGAAGGAATGGATGAGACGGGAAAAGTTACCGGAAGACTTTACCCCGAAAGGTAATATAAGAAAACCGTCTTATGATTTGATAGCCGAGTGGTGTAAGGAAGGATGGGATCAATTGGATAACAAATATATTATTAAAAGTTTTATTGAGTGCAATATAGGCCGTATAAGAAATGATGATTTATTAAACTCAAAATTGAAAGCAGTTATAAATCAAACATTTGTTGAAGAATATAATATCAACGATCCATCAATAGATATTGAAGAACATTGTGGTAATACTGATGAAGAATATGAGGCCAGTAATCAACCGGTTGGTAGTCTTGATGAGGACAATGAGAAACTATTTGATTACATCTAATTAAAATTCGGAAGTACCGGGATTATAAAAAATATATTTTTCAATAAACTTGTTTACCGGTAATATTTATTTTTAAAAAACTGTTATTTTGATTGAATTGGTGTTCAAAATTGATCCGGTTATATATTATAGGTAATATACAATGTGTATGTGAATAATTAATTTTTTATCTAGTTTTAAACCTAGATTTAAAAAAATTATTAGGGTATAAATGTTATAATACTGTAACTGGTATGATATTGGATATACGGTTAATATATTTATAATTATAAAATTATAAATTTAATTATTATTAAATTTACCAGTTTAAAAATACATTTTAATAAATTAATTTGAATTAAAAGTTTTATAAAACTTACATATATTTTTTTATAAAATACATTTTTAAAATCATATAACTCCATTATTAACTAAAAGCCATTTTATAATACTATATATTATGTTAGTTAAGCCTTTTATAAATGTTTTTTATTTGAATTTAAGCTAAATATACTGTTATTTATGTATAGTTAGTTTACATTCAAATTAAAAACATTTATAAAAGGCTTAACTCACATAATATACAGTATTATTATATGACCTTTAGTTAATAATGTAGTTATAAGCTTTTTAAAAATTAAATTAAACTTGATGCAATTTTAATTATTGTACTGTACTGTATAATACATTGATAATACTGTACTAACTGTTGAATGCATTGTTTGTTTAGTATAAGTATTAGTAACCGGTTGTTGGATCAGATAATTGGGACAATGAATGTCCCGAAAGTTTTTTCTCGGTTAACTATAAACTTTGTGAACCAATTTCAAGCATCAATAGCTCGATGTCCTATATGTCTTGAAGTTGCAACTCATCCATGTATTCTTAAGTGTGGACACATAGGATGTTATGAATGTCACAAACAGTGGTTCCAGACTTGCCATTGAAAAACTTGTCCTACTTGTCGACAACCGGTAGTAACTGAGTGGTTCCTAACAGCTGAAGAAATGCTCGAACAAGAGATAGGAATACCTAATCTATCGTTGGAACAGTTGATAGAAACTCTTGAAGTTTTCTGTGACTATGGATGTGGCCAAACATTTTCGCTTATCAATCGATTGACACATTTGACTACATGTCCATTGTTTTTGTGTATTCAATGTAAAGAACCGGTTGGCAATCCCGACAATCATAACTGTTACGCAATCGCAGCAGAAAAACTACATATTGTTGAAGTAGAGTTAGATCTCTTGAAAGCACAGATGAAACACAACACCGATTCTATGGCACCAATGGGTTCATCTGTTACCACATATAAAGTAACTCTAGGTTTACTCAGCTCTACATTGAATCCGCTGTTTGCTCACATCAAAGATGAAGATATCGTCAAAGTTGCCACTGATTTGTTTGGATACACTTCTAGAGTAAAAAAACTTTTTTTTGGTGATTGTCTCTCTTTAAGGGAGTATTTACTACCAAATGGTATCAAATTAAATGTTTATAAAGGAAAGACTGAAAGCCGAAACAGAATTACATTTAACAAACTGTGCGCATATGTTGGACATCGAAATCGGGTATTAATTGGTAAATCAAGCGTTCAACCGGTTGTTCCCAATTTATTCACGAAATTGGTGTTCAATTTTCCCGAATCAATGCCAACAAAATTTCCCTATTATTTTCATCATGGTATTTATTTTGAGTTTACCGAGAGTACCGATAAAGTAAAACTCAACATATTATTAGCCATCCATTGCATAGACTTATGTCTAATTAATTTTTCCGACAATCGGTTGGCAAACAAAACAGCGTTTAAATCTGTCAAAGATATGATCAGAAGTGGTGTCAAACAACAATTTTTTAAAGATTTACTTCAAACAGCAGGTCATCAAAATGTGATGGATTTTATTGGCAAAAACGAGTCAAATATAAATTCAAAACTTTCTTATATAACTTTTCCATTGTATTAATAACCGGTTTTATTAATTTTATATAATATTTCAGTTTTTTTAATTATTTAATTAATTATCCTAAATTTTGTCTTAATTTTTAATAAATGTTTTAAATATATATGTTTTATTCATTTAATAGGACCGGGGGTCCTATTTTCGAGTACATAGGACCGGGAGGTCCTATTTTCTCGTTACATAGGACCATAGATACTGAGTAATTGTCCAAAATCGATTTTAGGACATGTTCTCTGTTCCGGCGATTTACGGTAATTATATAATTAATTATCATATATGTTATCTTCAATTATTATTTTTTTCAAAAATGGTATAAATTGAAACTAATGTTTTAATATGTTAATACATTTTTATATATTATTGTATTATATTTTATTGATTGCATTTAATATATATATATATATAGATAATAACAATTTTTTTTATGTATTTAAATATTTTTGATACTATTAAAAATATATTTATTATATTGTAGTATTATATAAAATAATAAATAATAATATAGTATTTATATTACGTAACAAAACTATATATCAATATTTTTATTTTAAAATAAAATAGGATTTTTATTTTCATTGTATAATATAATGTAATTGTTATATACAGTTCATTATATAAAATATTAAACACCTAATCATTATTATTATTATTATTATGAAATTATACAATAAATTTTATTGTTAAATGTTTTTTTAATAGTGAAAACTAATATATTATTTTTTAAAAACTGTTTTAGTATTGATTACTGTATTAAATTGAAAACTTGAAATTATGTACTCTATATATGTACTTAAAAATAGAAATTTTTAAATAATAATAATAATTGTAATTTAATAATAACAGTGCTGTAAATTTTTAATGATTGATTATTGATAGGATGGCCAACCTTGGAGTTATTATTATTATTATTATTATTAGTTTTTAAAAAAAAAGTTTTATTTTTAAAAGACATATTAAAAGACAAGACAGTGACTCAATTGTGACAGTAATTATAGTAAAACCGGACTTTCATTATTATTATTTGTATTTTTTTAATATTTTTTTATAATTATTATATATTATTATTATTATTAGTTTTATCTAAAACTAAAATTATAAATTAACTTTAACAACGCGATGCAAAAAAAATAAATAAATAAATATTTGAATACTTAAAAACAAATTGAATTGAATTTGTCGTGAATTTTTTACATTACTTATTACTGTAATATACTGTATAATAGTTTTAATTTATTATTTAAATTAATATTAAAATTTTTATATATATAAGTACATAAAAACTATATTGTATTTATAAGTACTGTATTGTAAAATTCAGTACAAATTCAATTATAAATTTATATATATAGCTAAATATATTTATATAGTATATACATATATATATACAGTATATTATATACAAACAATATATACAAGTATATACCAGTATATATATATATATATATATATATATATATATATATATATATATATATATATATAGACTATATTGATATATTATTTATATAAATTAGAAATTTTTAAAAATTAATTGAAATATTTATAAACAAATTGATAATTTCAAGGGAATATTACTAATGATTTATTTGATTTTTTGAAATGATTGCAGACTTGTTTTGAAAGCATCACTTAAAATACTCACTGAATATATATATACAGTAATATATACAGTATTTACTGTAAATATAAAAGATATATTTAAAATAAATAAGTGGACATATATATACACACACACACACTGTAGTTAGGTATTTGATTAGAGAGAGAGAGAGAGAGAGAGAGAGAGAGAGAGAGAGAGAGAGAGAGAGAGAGAGAGAKAGAGAGAGAGAGAGAGAGAGAGAGAGAGAGAGAGAGAGAGAGAGAGAGAGAKAGAGAGAGAGAAAGAGAAAGAGAAAGAGAAAGAGAAAGAGAAAGAGAGAGAGAGTGAGTGAGTGAGTGAGTGAGTGAGTGAGTGAGTGAGTGAGTGAGTGAGTGAGTGAGAGAGAGAGTGAGTGAGAGAGTGAGTGAGTGAGTGAGTGAGTGAGTGAGTGAGTGAGTGAGTGAGWGAGAGAKAGATAGATAGAGAGAGAGAGAGAGAGAGAGAGAGAGAGAGAGAGAGAGAAAGAGAGAGAGAGAGAGAGAAGAGAGAGAGAAAAGTCATTAATCGATACGATCGACAAGTGGTTGCTTTTGGATGTGAAGGTCGACCATCAGGTTTGTGTCAAACAAGTTATGCTAATCCAATGATCGCCACTCTCTTACCACTCTTGCATTATTACATACACTTAAATTGAAAGCAAAAATTTAAAAAAAAAATCAAAAGAAAGAGAGAAATAAAAAGAAACAGAAAGTGAAGGAAAACTCTGTGGATGAATGGCAAAGACATTCCGGAGATCCGAACCGAAGGAGTCGTATCTATAATAATAATAATAATAATATTACTGAAAACCCGATCAAAAAGTGATGTCAAAACAGGAGTTTTTAATTTTAATTTAATTTAAATTAATTATTATTATTAATGCAATCAAGTTGTTTGTGATTCACTAACTAACTGTTTTAAAATACATATGACTACTACTAAAAATTGATGTCAAGTTTAGACATCATATTTCAATAATAATAATAATAATAATTATAATAATTTTTATTTAATAACATAATCCCATCGACTTTACTATCCCATCGACTATTGAAACACATAAAACATTTTTTTTTTTTAGGATAATTTGTAATTTATTTTATTACAGTATACTATACTATATGTATATTTCAATACTACAGTTAATATCAATATAATGTTAAATTAGAGTATTATTTGAAAAGTTTTATCCTTAAGAAATAATTTTTTTAATTTTCAAGTTTATCTCATTCATCCATTTTAATGATTTTTTTAATTATTATTTAATTTATTTAAATAATTTGATAACATTTTTCTCGTTTGTTTGTTTGTTGAAACTTAAAAATTATTATATAATAATTTTTGTAAAGTGTATTAACATTATTGGACATTATTTTTAAACTTATTTTAAACTTATTTTTTTGTTTGTTTGGTTAAAAAGACAACTATGTCTAACATGTCTGTGTTGGACAGCCATCAACAACAACAGTCCACTAAACTATTGAAATCAAATGAAACAAACGGTAGTCTACTAACCGAAGTTAAAGTGATCACCCGATCGATAAAAGTGTCCGCAAACGGAAAGCCTAATAAAGGTTTTGAACTGATATGGAGTCAACTGTCCTATACTATCGCCAGTTATTCCCATAGATTAAAATTCTGGGAAAAAACTCAGACAAAATTATTACGCGACTTAAGCGGCCGTATCTGTTCGGGTCAACTGACGGCTATCATCGGTCCGAGCGGTGCCGGTAAGACAACGTTCATCGAATGTCTGGCCGGTCGGCGGCGTATCGGCGTAACCGGCGATATCATTGTCAACGGTTCGACCAAAAATGTCAAACTAGCCTACAATTCACAGAACGAAGCACTGGTACCACATTTGACTGTCGAAGAAACCCTATTGTTTGCATCAAAACTGAAGAACTATCAGATGAATAGTTTAGTAAAAGTTCGTCTCATCGACGACAACGACAACGTATATAATGCTACGACATTTCCCGATGAAGATCTACTAATAAGACTACCCGACAGTACATATCATCATAATTTGGTCCGTACTTTGATCTATAATCTGGGTCTTGAAAACTGCTCAAACGTTAGGGTCGGCCAATGCAGGTATGGTTTTTTTGATGACATTTTTAGATCTAATTTGTTATATAAACTAAAAAACCGAATTTTTACCGATTTTTTTAGTGGCGGACAACAAAAACGATTGTCAATAGCACTTGAACTGATATCTTCGCCGTCGATACTCATGTTAGACGAGCCGACCAGTGGTCTGGATTCGGTCTCATGTCTACAATGTGTAACCCTATTACGCAAATTGTCGCGCAATGAAGAACCGATAGCCATCGCTGCGTCCATACATCAGCCGACCGCCCGTATCCTCTCGTGTTTCGATCACTTATACATACTATCACTGGAAGGCAAATGTATATACAACGGGCCGTCCAGTAAACTACTGGATTATCTCAATAGTTTCGATCTACAGTGTCCCCAATATCACAATCCGGCCGATTATATAACCGAAATAGCCAGCGGTGATCACGGCGTCGATATTATCAACAAACTGGCCGACGAACAGAAAAAACAAAAACTCAACGACTATCTGATCGATACGAGTGTCAAGATTACGAAAATTGGCCGAAAATCCAGGAAACAGAAAAAAAGTCGGGAACTGTCGAAAACATGGATACTATTCAAGCGATCGCTACTGATATCGTTCAGAGATCCGACCGACTACTGGCTCAGGACTATCTCGAGTGTAGCCATACTGGCCTTGATATCGTTACTGTACTATAATGCCAGTATCGGTACGTCCGACGGCTGTTCCAAACAAAATACATCCCAAATACTGGAAATGGTCCAGAATTTTGATCAACTATTGTTAGCTGATCCGAAAAAATCATCGATGCTTAACTTTGGTTTCCTATTTTTTGCACTGGTATTTGTATCGTTCAGTACCATAATGCCAACCATATTGACCCTACCCCTGGAAGTGGGCGTATTTGTTAAAGAATATTTCAACGGCTGGTATAGTGTCGGGTCGTATTTTGTGGCCAAAATGATTGTCAATTTGTTGCCCAATATTGTTTTCCCACTGATATTCGGTATCCTATCCTATCTGATAACTGCTCAGCTACTGGTGCTCTGGCGATACCTGTATTTTGTGGCTATAGTATTGATAATTGCATTGCTGGCCGACAGTATCGGCTTCATTGTCGGCGCATCGTTTGTCAACAATGTAAACGCTGCGGCCATAACCGGAGCCATATTTCAGATACCGTTAGTCCTGTTTACCGGCCTGTTGGTCAGGATTAATAGTCTACCGGAAATTATACGTCCGTTTACATACCTGTCCTATTTTAGACTGGGTTTCGAAACCCTGATACTAACCATATATGGTTTCGATAGGTGCGAACCAGTGAAAGAAATTACATTAACAGATCTGAAACAAACTTTCGGCAACGATATAGTCTCGGTTATGGGTTGTATACACGATTCGGGTGTTATGGACAACATTACCGCAAAGTTTGAACACTTGTCGGACAGTTATTACAAAAGTAATCCGTCGCTTGTCTTACAAGGTTTCGGTGTCACCGAAGATGACTTTTATATTGATCTAATAGTTATGATTGTCTATACAATAGTGGCCAGAATTCTGGCCTATTTTGTACTGTCATATCAGGCAAACTTGAAAAAATAAATTTAATTTATAATTATTTTTTTAAAATAAAAAAAAATTTAATAAATAATTTTCTCTCATATAATGTTTTTTTAATTATTTAAAAATTTTTTTAATAATATTTTTAATAATTTTATGTACAAACTGTGTGTATATGTATGTAACTATACTATAGTTAAAACTATATATATTTTTAGTATTAATAAATTTAAAAAAAAAATAATTTTTAATGTACTGTATTTTTTTAATAAAAACTATAATTAGGATACTATATGTATATTTATAATTATAAGAAAAAATTAAAAATTTTTACCAAATTGTTTATAACTAAGTTTTAATTATTTATTTTTTACAAAAAATTTATTGAAAAATAAATAACGTAATTTTAAATATATATTTATATATAACCAGTTGAGAATGCTAGAAAGCATTTCCATACGAACTCCTAATCAGAGTTAACCAGTTGAAAATGCTCGAAATCATTTCCATAAAATAAACTTGAATATCATAAATATTTTGATAACCATTAGTTTGTAGTAATAACAGTTATATCGTAACTTATAAAAATTAGTAGTCATGTGAGGTATCAAATGATACAGTATGACAAAATAAACTCAAATTTAGTCATGTTGGGTAACAAATGATACAGTATGACAAAATAAGCTCAACTTTAGTAATATGGGATATCAAATGATTTAGTATGACAAATTAAACTTAACTTTAGTCAAGCAGGGTATAAAATAATTCAAATAAATTATTATATTTACTCTAAATTTAACTTGAATTTAAAAAGTATTAATTCAACCTTCATTTTTTCTATCTTCTTTAAGATATAAAAATTTGTATGCTAATTCAATTCTATGCTAACTTATTTTCGATGCTTAATTCAAATCTAACAATTAAACATTAAATTAAAATTTTTTTTACTTTGCCCGCCATTTTATATATGTTCTTAAAGATATTTTTTATATTAATCCCCTATATCTTATTTTTGATGTTTTATTCAAATTTATACTATAAATATTATTTTCAATTTTTTGTACTTTGGCCGCCATTTTCTCTATGTTCCCGAAAAGATATCAAAATTTTAATGCTAATCCCCTATACCTTATTTTTGATGCTAAATTCAAATATGAAAAGTCAAACTTTCAACAAAATTCAATCAAATGACGGACTGACGGACGGTAGGACATATAGAATTCAGATACTTAAAAACAGTTATTTATAAAATACTATAATGTGTAAAATAAACTTCAAATTTTTTTTTAGTTAATAAATTCAAAAAAAAAAAAGATTACATTAAACAGATATTTAATTTTTTTTAAATTTTTTTTTTACAAATAAAACAATTTATATTTACATTGCATTAATATTTAACCTAGCTAAATAACTAATAAATTATCAATAGATAAAATAATTATTTAATTCAATTGATAAACTTATTTTTTTTTTTAAAAATAAACATAACTTTATTATGCAATGAAATTAAATAATAATAATTAAAATAAAAAAAAAGTTATTTATATTTTTTCTAAACCTATAAACAACTCTTCCGTATGAAGTTCTTCGAGATTAGACTTCATAACAACGGGAACCGTAGTCCTGGAAACCCGAACCAATCGATAGGTTTGTACCACTCGTACGATCAGTACTTTGATCTGCAACAGTGCCACCCGTTGGGCAATACAATTGCGCGGACCGGCACCAAAGGCCAGGTATGTATAGGGTTTGACCAGATCATCGACGAGAAACCGGTCGGGATTGTAACGGTCGGGATCCGGGAAATAGTGTTCGTTGTGATGCATAGCGTAGAGTTGTATATCAATTACGGTACCCTTTTCGATGGCCCGATCGCCTAATTGGGTGTCTTCGGTGGCCACACGCGATATGGCCGAYACACAGTATTTGCGCAATGCTTCGGCTATACAGGCGTCCAGATATCGGTGTTTGACCAGTGCTTCGTAGTCCACGTCCTTATGATTATTAGCAATCAATTTGCGTGTTTCCCGTCTGAGCCTATCCTGTACTTTGGTATTTACGGCCAACTCGTACAGTATGAACGCAATGTTTGATGTCTGGGAGACAATATTGCCGAAAAAAAAGACAAAACACTGGCTATAGATCTCCTCGAAGGTTAGCCGACGGCCAACAACACCGGTTGGCGCCGAAACCCTGGACGTCGTCGCCGATGATGACATACTATCGTCGCTAAGTTTATTATCGGTGTTTGTATTTTCTCGCCAATCAATCAGCACTTGTAGCAAATCGGTACACTGTTTCTGGCTGGCCATACGCTCCTGTATGATTTCGGTAAATACGTGTGCAAAATAAAAGTCGGGTACTTTGCCTACCAGTGCCTTAAAAAAAAATTAGATTATAAAACAATTTAATTTTTTTTTGTATTGAATCAATTATATACAGTATACTAGTATGTCTATTACCAGCAAATATTGTTTAACGACAAACAATTTGGGCGCCAAACTGGGCGCCACTGCCGTAAGCARCTGCCGGACAATGTTGACCTGCGGTACCCGATAGGCTGTTGTGGCGAACCGGGCTTTCGGCGTATCGTACAGACCGTCCACACGCTTACTGAACGCCGTACGCATAATCATATCCAGTGCCACATCTCTGGCCACATCGTTCAACGGTACGTCCATAGACTGGTCGGCCATCGGCTTCAGCGATCGATCCAGAAAATCGTCGCAACACTGGTTGAGCACTGGTAGCCATTGACGCAAACGGTTTGTAGTGAATGCCGGCGACAGTATGGCTCGCATTTGGCGCCACTCGTCGTCCCGTAGATTAAGCAGACCTTCGGTCAGCACTTTCTTGTATTGGCCGCCGAGTGGCCGTCTATTGCGGAAGGCGTTAAACTTGGCTATCATTACCTCTTTGACCAGTTCGGCATCGCTTAGCATCAGTTCCGGCCGATCGTATCGGTAAACTCTATTGAAAATTATTATTATTATTATTATAGTTATTATGTTAAAACTAGTTAATTAAGTTTAGTTATGTACCCGAAAATTGGTCCATATTTTTCTGACCACTCCAGTGTCTTAATATGTAATGGTTTGGGAAAATAGTTCAATAGATTGCCATAGAATGGTAACGGTGTCGGTCCGGTTACGCCAAGTGAGCACCAGTAGCTGTAGGTTTTGAGCCATGACCTATACATACATACATACCGACAACAAAATTAATTAATTAAAATATTTTTTATTAGTCTTTTTTTAAATATAATACAAAAAAATAAATAAAATTAAAATATAAATACCAATAAATCCAACTAACAATTGATAGTAATATAGTTACGAAAAATAAATATATAAACATTTTTGTTATTTTATTTTTATTTTTTTTTTTTGGATAGTCTTATTAAAAAAGTTTTTATTAAATCAATACTTTAAAAATATTTCTAAATTCTAAATTAAATACATGTATTAGTTGTTAATTTTTAAATAATAATCAAAATAAAATGCTAAAATTCAATAAATACAATAGTGTATAATAAAAAAAAAAATTTTTTTGCCTAATCATAATATATAATGACTAAAAAAATAGTTTTATAAAAAATACATATTTTTTTTGTTAAGAATTTTAATTATCTAATTCCTTCAAAAAAAAAATTATTATTTTTTTACATTTAATATTAGTATTTTGAAGTTTTTTTTATATTTTTTTAATGAAATTGTTATTTTGTTAATAGATTAATAAGTTATATATAATTATAATTATTAAGATTTTTAATTTTTAAAATTATTGATTGACATAAATCTAGTTTTTTAAAATGGCTAAATCTAACTGTATTTAAAAAAATAAATAACACATTAAATAATAAAATGATATTTTTATTGACATATTTAATAATATTTTAATGTTATATATATATTTTAATAAGCTATCCTAAAAATTATATTACATTACATTTAATTTTTTTAGTATAGCAACAACAACAAAAAATTAATTGTCATGTTTAATAATAATAATAATAATACTTTAAATATTTTAAGTTTTATTTGTCTTATAGGATAATAAGTGTATTTTAATATACATTGATATGTATGATATATATACAAAATAATTTAATTTTTTGTTTGTTTGTTTATTTTAATGTTATATATATTTTAATAAGCTATCCTAAAAATTTTGAAAAATAAGTTTTTTATTATTATAAGTTTATTACATTTTTTTAAATTTTAAAATTGAATTGAAATTCAATATTAAAAAAAACTAACATGTTAATTTTAATTGTTTATATAATAATTACATTTGTTTCTCTATTTATATTAAAGTAAATATAAATATTTTTTAGATATTTTAGTTTATAAATAAGTTTATACTATTTATTATAGTTTTAATGATTTTTTTTAAATTGACCATGTTTATTAATTTGAATTAATTTTTTGTTTGTTTGTTTATTGTAGAAAATGTTTACTATCCGGTTCGCTATCCTATTGGAAAAATCGTGGCATTGATGGTCCTGAGCCCATACCTATATTTGGCAATATTTTGGCCACATATTTGAAGCCATTGACTAAATTGGACAGTGATTGGTGCCGAAAGTATGGAACGGTATTCGGGTGTGTATTATATTATTAAATATTATACAATATATAATACATTATTATATTTTATTATTATTAATATTTATATATAACAATATATATACAGGTATAGTATATAATTGAAATATTAATATACATTTATATTTCTCTCTCTCTCTCTGTCTMTCTCTCTGTCTAAAACTCTCTCTCTCTCTCTCTCTGTCTCTCTCTCTCTCTCTCTCTCTCTCTGTCTCTCTCTCTCTCTCTGTCTCTCTCTGTCTCTCTCTCTGTCTCTCTCTGTCTCTCTCTGTCTCTCTCTGTCTCTCTCTGTCTCTCTCTGTCTCTCTCTGTCTCTCTCTGTCTCTCTCTGTCTCTCTCTGTCTCTCTCTGTCTCTCTCTGTCTCTCTCTGTCTCTCTCTGTCTCTCTCTGTCTCTCTCTCTCTCTGTCTCTCTCTGTCTCTCTCTGTCTCTCTCTGTCTCTCTCTGTCTCTCTCTCTCTCTCTCTCTCTCTGTCTCTCTCTGTCTCTCTCTCTCTCTCTCTCTGTCTCTCTCTGTCTCTCTCTGTCTCTCTCTGTCTCTCTCTGTCTCTCTCTGTCTCTCTCTGTCTCTCTCTGTCTCTCTCTCTCTCTMTCTCTCTSTCTCTCTCTCTCTGTCTCTCTCTCTCTGTCTCTCTCTCTGTCTCTCTCTGTCTCTCTCTGTCTCTCTCTCTGTCTCTCTCTTGACTCACTAACTCACTATAGATTTAACTTTTGATAATTTATATATACATATATTTTAGTTATATATTTACATTATAGTCACTAAATATACTTATTTGAAAATAAATAAATAATTTTTTTATTTATATAATCAAATTAAGCATAACATCAAACAAACAAAAAAACTTAATAATAATAATAATATTGTTATTTATCAGAATCTACCGAAACAGCGACCCGGAGCTGATGGTCAGCGATCCGGAACTAATCAAACAAATACTTGACACCCGATTCGGCTCATTTGCCGACCGACGTCCGCCAGCCATAGACGTTAGAAGTAGTTTCTCATACATACTGCCGGCACTAACGGGACGGGATTGGGAACGTATGCATCGCAACTACAAACGGGTATTTACACTGAAAAATGAACTGAAAATTGTCCCGAAAATCAACGACTGTTGCGATAAACTGATTGAAACATGGAATAAGCGAATCACCGATAAAGACAACGAGATTGATATCGAACAGTCCCTACGTGTCCTGATTCTGGACACTATGGCCTGGACTGTGTTCGGTACCCGAGTATCGCCCGAGTTTACCGAAGGTACCCGTCGGCTAACCCAATGTCTGCTACCCATGTATCTGATAGTAACACTATTCCCGAAACTAACCGAAAAAATATCCCGAGCTATCAAACTGTGTGTCCACACACACGACAAATATTTTCTGGATTACCTGAACCGCGAGATTACACAACGGGATCGTAACGGTAGTCGAGGTAACGATTTTCTACAGCTATTCATGGATTTGCGTAAACATAACAGTTTTGGTGAACCACTGGTACAGTCGGTGGTCGACGACAACGTGATTCCCGACGAGGACCGACTTACCGAACAGGAAAACGTTTGGCAGTTATTTACGTTCCCGTTCTGGAACTTCCGGTCGATGTTTACTGCACTAGGATTTGGTTTGTATGAGCTGGCAGTGAATCCCGATATCCAGGACCGGCTACGCAATGAGATCAACACTACCATTGGTGGTGGTGGCGATGGTTGTGGTGATGATGACAATGCCAGTGATACCATCGATGTCAACAGTTTAGACAAACTGGTATATCTTGAGGCGTTCCTACTGGAAGTTCATCGCAAATACCCGGTATTCTATCGCCTATCCCGTAGTGTCAGCAAAGATACGGTACTGGGCAGCACCGGTAGCACCACCACCACCGGTATTATGATGCCAAAAAACCAGATAGTCAACATACCTGTCCATGCATTGCACCATAACTCTAGCCATTACCCGGAACCTGAACTGTTCGACCCGGACAGGTTTATGCCAGAAAACCTATCATCAAATATTAACCCCTATACCTATCTGGCCTACGGTATCGGACCGCGACAGTGTATAGCCAAACGGTTCTCACAAATGCAACTAAAACTAGTATTGTGTCGATTGATACGGAAGTATGAGTTTTATAGACTTATCGACACAACTGTTCCGCCCGTCTATCATAATAATCCCGAAGCCGTTACAGTTTCGCCAATTAAATTGGGCATCAAATATGTGGCGTAAAAATTATTATTTATTTTTTTGAGTTTAAATATAAATAWATAAATTATTTTTTTTTTTTTTTTAAATTGAGATTTTTTTAAACTAAACAACAACAACAAAAATTATTGGATAATAAAATAATAATAATAAAAAATATTTTTCTCCCCCCCCCCCAAAAAAAATAAAAACATTGTTTAATCTAGACTGACCACCCATACAGGTGCCACCTGTATAATGTAATATACAGTTTTAAAAAATATGTGAAACTAATTAATAAAAGTATAAAATAACTATGAATTAAATTTTGTTAGTAAATTAAATTGCTTGTATTTTTTATTAAACAGTTTAAATATTATATAAAATAAATAATTTTTAAAAATTGTCCATATCTAAAATAAAATAAAAAAAAAACTAAATTTCAACTTTTTATATAATTATAATATATATATAAACTTAATTTTTCTTATTTTATAGTATATATATAGTTATTTAAATACAGGTTAACATAGTTGACTATAATATTTTATATACAATAAAATTCAATATATTTTATACAGGTTTACTAAAAAATAAAATGGTTGGTCAGTCTAGTATAATCAAAAAACAATTAATTAATTTAATTTTTTGATCGTTTTTCTAATTTAACAATTACACGTTTAGGCTGTACCAGTGTCAAGGTTTTATCGTATTTCAGGGGAACATCCGTTTCGGGGACGGGTAGAAATTTATATTTATCAACCAAATAAGCCAGACATGTTTTCACTTCTAACAGTGCAAATCGCATGGCTATACAATTACGGGGACCGACACCAAAGGGCATATAGGTATACGGCTTAATCAGATGACGCTTGTCGGGCATAAAACGCTCGGGTATGTAGCTATTGGCGTGCGTATAGTATTCTTCGTTCAGGTGTATGGCCGACACGGGTATCTCGATGTGTTGGCCACGCGGCAGATGAATATCGGTACCGGGTATGGTATAGTCGGTAGCGGCCACTCGTTGCAGACCCTGATTAGGTGAGTGCAGTCTCAACGACTCGGATATACAGGCGTCCAAATAGGGCAGTTGCAGACATGTCTCGTAGTCTAGTTGTTGTTGGCCAGTGGCCGGCCTTTCCGTACTATCAGTGCCGGCGGTGTTAAACGCTTCAGTGACCTCAGCGTACAGTTTTTGTTGGGCCCGCGGATTCAGTGCCAACTCGTAGATAGTGAACGTCAGTGCAGTCGATGTTGTTTCATAGGCGGCCACCATAAACACCATAGCCTGGGCCACAATCTCGTCCTCACTGAGCTTTTTGTTGGCCACTTTGAAGTCCAGTGTCCGCCGATTAGCTTCCTGTTCATCGGAACCTATATTTTATTATATTTTTTTTATAAAAAAAATTGATAATTTGTTTACTATGTATTAGCATAAAAGTATTATTATTATTATTATTAAAACTCTATAAAAATCTAAAAGTAATTTACTATAAAAATTAATATTTAATTAATAATTATTAGGTTTAGGATTATATTTATACATTAGGGGTAGTTCACATGTTATGTTCGCACTAGAGGGGAGTGGGGGGGGGGGGGGGTTGGCCAAAACGAACTTTTGTGAGCGAGTTTTATGGGAGGGTAGAGCTTTAGATTTAAATATTTTATTTTTTAAAGTGGCGGGCGGGGGGTGGGGGTTACCGTTTAGGG
The DNA here is from genome assembly GCF_028296485.1 of Oppia nitens. Taxonomy (NCBI): domain Eukaryota; kingdom Metazoa; phylum Arthropoda; class Arachnida; order Sarcoptiformes; family Oppiidae; genus Oppia; species Oppia nitens. Next base: position 28,504 of record NW_026533223.1, on the reverse strand, counting down.
ACATGCGAACGTAATTTTTTAAAAAATAACTACATGCAAACAATTGCAAACATAGGGGAGTGATGGGGTCTAGATTTCTTAAAATGTGCGAACTTGATATGTGAATCGCCTCTTATAAAATATTTTGAATCTATAATTAAATTTGCTATTTTATGATATTTTAGTGAAAAATACTTGACTAACATTAATATATATATATATATTTAAAAAATTTATAAAAAGTACAAGACATTTAATTTTAATTAAATTGAGTATTTCTCAAAAATATGAAATAATAAGTTTTATATAGAGGCGGTCAAATGATTTTGCGTTTTGAGTTTTTCATAGATCATATTATATAAAACAGTCTAAATAAAAAAGACGTTATTTATGACTATTATATATTTATTAGATGAATATTTCAATTATATAAATAATTCTAAAATGAAAATTTTAATATATCGACTAGTTTTCGAAATAATAGAATTTTAATATAAATTATAATATCACACTATTGTAATATGATTTATATTGTTTATAATTTGTTTATAGTTTGTATTGTAAGTTTATATTGAAAATTGATTATTTCGATTACTAGTCGATATATTAAAATTTTCATTTTAGAATTATTTATATAATTGAAATATTCATCTAATAAATATATAATAGTCATAAATAACGTCTTTTTATTTACATTTTTTATATAATATGATCTATGAAAAACTCAAAACGCAAAATCATTTGACCGCCTCTATATAAAAAAATTTTGCATCTCTAATTAAATTTGCTATTTTATGATATTTATAGTGGAAAAATACTTGACTAAAATTTTTAAAAATATATATACTGTATATATATATATTTAAAAAATTTATTAAAAAAATACTAGACTAGTCTAGACTAGAAAAAAAAAATTATAGAATATTATAGAAAATTTTAGTATTAATTTGAGTTTTTCTCAAAAAAATATGAAATAATAAGTTATATATATATATATTGAGATTATATGATATATTAATATATATAAACCTTGTAACTGATTAGTGTCCATATAATCCATGGCATCGCCATAACCGCTGTCGGCATCCATAAGCAACTGTACAAAATCGTTGTGTCTGACCATCGATTGCCGCCTTTCGGCCAAAACATTCCGTATAAACGAAAAGAAAAATCCTTTGATTCGGGTCTCAATCGATCCCAACATCAGTTTATAGGCCCAGTCGGGCATAAATACGTTAATCAAAAACCGGGCCAAAGTATACTCCAGTATTACCCGAGCATTGCTAACAAACGGATTCTCGGGACCACTATTGCCGTACGGATAGCACTTAATACCGAAAGCTGTCCGCGCGATGACATCCATGGCCAGCGAACCGAACTCTTTCTTGGCATTGATAACGCGGGCATCAATGGTATTGGCGTTTGTATCGGTTATGATTGAATCTAAATGGCCGATAAAATCGTGGACACAGTCGCCGATAATCGGATACATTAGTTTCATTTTGGCCGACGAAAACGTTGGCGAAACTATTGACCGAATACGGCGCCATTGGTCGCCGGAAGCTTCGGCCAGACTTTTCGATATAATCGGATTGTTTGGACCGTAGAGTTTGCGGTCAACAAATTGGCCGAAATCTTTGACAAACAATGTCTTAATCAGTTGGGGATCACTTATACGTAAAATAGGTTCATCGGACATATATATACTGTTAGATAATGAAAAAAATATTTTATTAAAAATAATTAATTAATTAAGAAATAATAATAATTTTAACATTTGATTTTAAAAAAATAATAAATATTTTACATATAATTACAAGTATTAAAAAAATAGATTTTTTTTATTTGAATAATTTGTGTATAAATTTTTTAATATTTAAAACAGTAAATACCTAAAAATATTTTTAAAAAAAATCTATTTATATACTAAAATAGCTAAAATCTAAAAAGCTAATACAGTTTAGTATAGTATTATAATAATAATTTAAAATTTTAGTATCTGAAAAATAATCAGGGTCAAACAAATATTTTACATATAATTATACTAAAAAAATAAATAGATTTTTTTTATTTAAATAATTTGTGTATAAATTTTTTAAATATTTAAAACAGTAAATACCTAAAAATATTTAAAAAAAAAAATCTATTTATATACTAAAATAGCTAAAATTTAAAAAGCTAATACAGTTTAGTATAGTATTATAATAATAATTTAAAATTTTAGTATCTGAAAAATAATCAGGGTCAAAAAAATAACCTCCAGGGTTAGAGACCCTCTAGACTCTAGAGTCTAGAGTCTAGACTAAAGTTAAAAACATAAAATAATGAATTAAAAATTCTATAATTAATTTTCTAAATTTTAAAAAAAAATTTGGTGATAGATATAGTTAAATAAAGTAATTAATTAAATTCATAACAAACCCATAGATTTTGCCATATTTTTTATGCCAAACCTGTTGATGAATATTATGTGGTATACGAAGCAATTGATAGATATTTCCGACAATCGGATACGGTTTGGGTCCACGTATACCATATTTAGTCCAATAGTTAAAATTGCGATTTAGATATCTAAACAACAATATATATATATATATATAATTTATTAATTATTTTTTTGCATTAATATTTATAAAAATTAAATTAGTTTTTTTAAATAATAATAAAATTATTTAATCATAAAATAGTTAATTACAATATTTATTAATATATATATATAATAACTTACTTATAAATTATAATTAAGATGATAACCACTACGGATAATGTAATTATATCCATGTTTTCTGTATATATATATATATTTAATTAAATGTTAAATTTTAAAAAATAAATAAATAAAATATATATTCTATAGCTAAACAAATAGTTGATAGTTTTTGATTTTAAAAAATAAAATATTTTTTCAACTAAGATATATAAAAAAAAGTATAAATGATATAATATTTTGTATAAAAAAAATTGTTATTAAATTTCTATAATTTTTTTTTTATAGTATACTTATAGTATAAAATTGTATTTTTTTCAATAAACTACTAAGTATCAATGTCCAAATTAGCATAATCTAACAATTTTTTTATTGCAATTAATAAAACTTTATAATATATTAAATTACAAGTCAAATACTTTTATCAAAAAAAAAAATGTTAACAAACAAATTATTTATATATATATATATATAATTTACATAAAACAATAATTAATAAGTCATATGAAATGCAACAATAAAAAAATCATATCAATCTAATGTAATATCAAATCTATGAAACTTTTATATAATTAAAATATTAATATATTATATTAACAAATAAAAAAAATACAATAATTTTTGAAATTCTTATCAAAAAAAATAAATAAATAACTTATAGTAATAAAAGTCATCAGTTTTTTATTTTATTTAATATAATGATGTTTTACAATGATTTTTATAAATTTTTCAAATACCTAAAAAATTGATTAATATTATCATATTATATATTTAATACGTCAATTAAATTTATTGAATATTCAATTAGAGTGATTAAACCCTTGAAATATTTCATAAAATATTTTTTTTTATTAGTTAATATTATTACTACTATTATTATTTCAAATGCAATTGTTTAAATTTAAATTAATATATAATATATATTATTTATTTGAATTAAAATTTTTATTTTTCAAAACACACAAAAAAAACATATAATTTTGAAACAGATTAAAAAACAAATATATAATTTTGAATTATATTAGTTAATAAAAATTTACTAATTTTACTAATTAACTAAAAAATATTTTTTATATAATTAACTAAATTATGTATAATTAATAAATATACAGACATTTAGTGCATTTAGTCTAAAAAATCAAACAAAATAAAATAATAATTGAAATTTTTTTGTTGTTGTCTAATTAATTTTCTTGACACCGATAATCACCGGTTCGGTCATTAGGACCTCGGGATGCGACCGAAACTTGACGGGAACTGTAGTCTCGGATACCCTATAAAACTCGAAACGCTGCAGTATACGAGTCATACCGAGTTTGGCCTCCAACAGTGCAAACCGCATACCGATACAGTGCCGGGGGCCGGCACCGAACGGCAGATAGGCGTACGGTTTGATTTGGTCACGATTTTCGCCGATAAATCGGTCGGGCGTATAGCGATATGGATTCGGGAAATATTTCGGATCGTGATGTAGAGGATAGACCGGTGTGTCCACTATCATGCCTTTCGTTATAGTGATACCTGTGTCGCCCAGTACTACGTCTTCCATGGCCTCCCTGGGTATGACACCGCTGGTCGGATACATGCGTATGGTTTCCGATAGACAGGCATCCAAATAGGGCAATGCCATCAGTGTTTCGTAATCAATCGACCCGTCGGCTTGTATAGCCTGTCGGCACTCTTCCCGAAGTCGGCGCTGAATATCCGGCTGTAGTGCCAGCTCGTAGAACATGTTGGCCACAGTCGAGGCCAACGTATCGAAATCGGCAAAGAAAAAGACAAAACATTGGCTAAAAATTTCTTCATCCGTTAGCTGAGCTATAAATGTCTTATTTGTATCGGATTTCAGATAGGATTCGTCGCCATAAATCCCTGGATGTTGTTGTCGTTCAGATTCTTCAATACTGTCCAACTCTTTCGGCTCTTTAGCCGAAACAGCGGCTGCACCGGTAGTAGCCGTATCACTACTACTACTACTACTACTACTACTACTACTACTATTGTTACCCGTTTTGATGTCGCAAAGTATCTGCAATAAATCGTTACGCCTCACACCCGACGACTGTCTGTTTTGTATAATCTTTAGCAAAAAATCATAGAAGTATTGGTCGGGTAGCGGCTCTTTGACAAACCATTTGATCGTTTTGAATACCAGTCCCGATAGTGTGGGAAACAGTGTTAGCAAACACATCTGATAAGTAGGAAAAGCTATAATACGGTGAACGTTGCGCAGGAACTGATGGTTAGGATTGCTATAGATATCGATACGAGTGCCCAATGCGGCACTGGATATCATATCCAGCGACAGGTCTTTCATTGTTATCTTGATGTTGATTTTGGGTCCCGTTTCGGCGATTGTCTTCTCCAGGTTATCCATAAATCTTGTACAACATTCGTCCAGTAGGCCGACCATCAGTTTCAGTTTGCGTGTAGTAAACACCGGGTTCAGTATGTTTCGCATACGGCGCCACTCGTCGTCACGCAAGTTGGGCAACATTTTACCGAATCGTGAGTTGATTCGCCGTTTAATTGGCCGCCGATTGCGAAACGATTGGAAATCTTTAACCATAACCTGTTTGATGAGTTCCGGATCGGATATCAGTAGTTCCGGTTTATCGAAACGATAGACACTAAAACATATATATATATATATATATATATATATATATATATATATATATATATAGATTAATATATATAATAAAGTTTATTGTATGGATTGTATGGATATAAAAGTATAGTTTTATATATATGTATGTTTAGTCAACAAAAAAAAACTAATTACCCGATTAATGGTCCATATTTTGTATACCATTTGCTACTTTCATAGACATAGGGCTTAATAAATGTTGCCATCAGATTGCCGACAATAGGCAGGGGTGTCGGGCCAGGTATGCCACGAGAGCTCCAGTAGCTGTACGTACGCTTCCATGACCTAAATTATAGATATATATATATTATATAGTATATATGTATGTATATGTTGTTAAATATATAATAATTATTGTAGTTATGTATAATTTTGATAATTATAATATCAATATAAATGTTTAAAAAAAAAGTTTAAGAGTTAATATTTTTATTTAAAATAATAAAAAAAATTAATACAAATACTTACAAATATAGATAAATGATTACTGCTGTTAAAAATGGCAAAATTAATGACCAAAAATAAAACATTTTTTTAAAAATCAAATATTCAAATTAATTTTTTATATTTTAAATAAATATTTATTTATATATAAAAACTAATCAATTAGTAAAAAACTTTATAGTATTATAACTATTATTCTTAATTGAAAATATTGATAATAACTAACTAAAAAAAATGTCTAAAAATTAAATATTTTATTGTTTATACTTTAACTGATTCTCAAAACAATATAAGTGTTAGTATAAAAATTTTTTTAATGTTAACTATTTTTATTTTTTGAATTAATATTTAAAGTTATTCTGAAAAAATTTATAACTTAATAATGAGTTTGTATTTATAATAACTAATGTTTAAAGAATGTAAATTGTTTTTTTTGATAATATTAAGTGCAAAATAAATATTATTAGTCAGCAATAAATGTAAAGAAATATGAGAGACATAGAGAGAGAGAGAGAGAGAGAGAGAGAGAGASAGAGAGARAGAGAGAGAGAGAGAGAGAAAAAGAAGAGAGAGAGAGAGAGAGAGAGAGAGAGAGAGAGAGAGAGAGAGAGAGAGAGAGAGAGAGAGAGAGAGAGAGAGAGAGAGAGAAAGAGAGAGAGAGGAGAGAGAGAGAGAGAGAGAGAGAGAGAGAGAGAGAGAGAGAGAGAGAGAGAGAGAGAGAAGAGAAGGAGAGAAAGAGAGAGAGAGAGAGAGAGAGAGTGAGAGAGAGAGACAGAGAGAGAGAGAGAGAGAGAGAGAGAGAGAGGAGAGAGAGAGAGAGAGAGAAAGAGAAGGAGAGAAAGAGAGAGAAAGAGAGAGAGAGAGAGAGAGAAAGAGAGAGAGAAGAGAGAGAGAAGGAGAGAGAGAGAGGAGAGAGAGAAGGAGAGAAAGAGAAGGAGAGAAAGAGAGAGAAAGAGAGAGAGAGAGAAGAGAGAGAGAGAAAGAGAGAGAGAAGGAGAGAGAGAGGAGAGAGAGAAGGAGAGAAAGAGAAGGAGAGAAAGAGAAGGAGAGAAAGAGAGAGAGAGAGAGAGAGAGAGAGAGAGAGAGAGAGAGAGAGAGAGAGAGAGAGAGAGAGAGAGAGAGAGAGAGAGAGAGAGAGAGAGAGAGAGAAAGAGAGAGAAAGAGAGAGAAAGAGAGAGAGAAGAGAGAGAGAAAGAGAGAGAGAAGAGAGAGAGAGAGAGAGAGAGAGAGAGAAAGAGAGAGAAAGAGAGAGAMAAGAGAGAGARAGAGAGAGAGAGAGAGAGAGAGAGAGAGACAGTGAGAGAAACAGTGTGAGAGACTCGGATCGGGTGSTAGTGTTAATCGWTGGACGGGTAGCTAAGTTTGCCGAACCCTATGTTTTATTGGCCAACAAGTCGACCATTTTCTATAAGGAATTTTTTTTTTTGATTATAGATTATATAAAATTATATTTATTCATATATTAATTATACTGAATATGTTATTAGAAAATATAGTAAATTAATATAACTAATAATGTTTAAAAAACATTTTTTCTTTGTTTTTAATTATTATTAATGACTAAACATTATTAAACTTACCGTAACCGACCGGGCGCATTTGCCCATGGCAAACTAGGTAGTGGGTTTAGTAACCATGGCGATTGAAAGTTAAAATTATTGGCTTTTTTATGAGTTATTACGGTTGTCTAATATATCAGGCACTTTTTTTTTGTTTGACATTTATGATTTTTATATGAACTTTATAAGTGTTATCTGAAATATCAATTACCCAGTAATAATCAATTTCAAGTAATTATACTATATTTTAAGTAATTATATACTGTATTATAATCAGGGTTTTTTTTGAAAAAAAAATTATTAATTAATTTATAATAAATTGTTTTATCAATATAAATGTTTGTATTTTTGTTTTTTATCTACCTTTAATTAAATGATAATATCATTGGAAATAAGTATATAAATTGTAAATTTAATTAACACACTAAAAATATTAAATTCTTTTTATGAAATATAATTACTTATTAGCAATTATTAATGGCAGACAAATAAAATAAATCTCCAAAAATGCCAGGCATTTATGGCATCTATTTTGGGCATTGCTATGACACTAATTTATTTCCTTAAAACCCTGATTATAAAGCGAACATTTGCGAACGAGGGGGGAGGGGGGTAAAGTCTATAAGAACGTTCGCATTTAAATAATGAATGAATTTAAGGGATTAATTTTGAGTAAACTTAATCCTTTGATAAACGGTTTAATAACTAATTTTGAATAAATATATGACTTTTGAATAATATTAATTTATTTTATTATTTGATTATTTTAAAAGTTAAAATAATTTTATAAAATATTTATTTAAATGGTGGGGGGGTTAAGGACATGCGAACGTAATTTTTAAATATCATTACATGCGAACAATTGCGAACATAGGGGGGGAGGGGGTCTAGATTTTTTAAAAACTGCGAACGTAATATGTGAACAACGCCTTATACAAATATTTTTCAAATATAAATTAAAAATTAATTAATTAATAAAAAAACAATAATATGATTTCTATATCATCTGTATAATCAAATAATAGTTAATATTATATATATAATATAAATAATTAGATATATTTACATTACATACATTAATACGTCAATAAAATTATTGATTAATTAATATTTTAACTTTAAATACAAAATAATTAAACCCTTATAAACCTTTAATAATAAATTTAATTAATTAATATTATTACTATTATTTCAAATTAAATTTTATAACAAAAAAAATATATCTATTATTTATTTTTTATATTCAAAACACAAAAAATATATTACAAATGAATTATTTTTTTTTAATAATATTAATTAATAAAACTTACTAATTGACTAATTAACTAAAATAAAAAATAATAATATGATAATTAACTAAATTATCAATAATTAATATATACAGTTATTATATTAGTGTAATATCTAAAAAAATAGTCTTAAATAATAATTACCTGAAATTTTAATTAATTTTGTTGTCACCGATAATATAGGAATTATAAAATTATAGATGAATTATAGATATTTAAATATATTTAAATATATATATATTAATATATATATATTAATATATATATATTAATATATATATATATATTATACAAATAAACTATAGTTAATGGGTATCTCTATCTATAATACTGTAGTTATGTTAAATTATAAGCCACACATCTATTAGGTATTAAACATATAAAAACATATTAATACTGTATATAAAAACTTTTAAACTGTAAATATAATTGAAATGTTTGTTTGATTTTTATTGTTGTTTTTGTTGGTTGTATTGATATATTTATTAATTAATTATTATTTAGTTAATTATTAGTTAATTAAAGTTAAAATCAATCAATAACTTTGTATAACTTTTAAATATAGTTTGAAATTAATTAATTGATTGTTTATTATAATGTTTTAAATAAATATTTGTATTAATGTATTGATAGATCAGTGATTGTAAACTTAAATATAATTTTCAGTTTTCAAAAAAATAATTATAAATAAATTAATGTAAGTATTGATTGTAATTAAAATTTGATTTAAATTTTTATATAATAATAATAATAATAATAAACAATTTATTTCTGATAGTTTTTAATTCATTGAAAAATAAATTATTAAATAAATATCGAAATAAAAAATCAAAAAAAAAAAAACTATTTAAAGACATAAAAAGTTAGATAACTGAAGACAATGACCACAACAACAGCAATAATAAGACCGAAGGATTCGTTCGATCGTTTCGGCGATGATTTGTGTCAACTATTGCTAACTTATCTGCCAATCGATGACCGCTTAAGACTGCGATCGGTATCCAAACAGTGGTCGGCATTGATATTCAATACGGAAACTGATCTCATATTTGATAGGAAACTATTGATGAAATTGTTTGGCGATAACTATAAGTCCATTGATAATCGAAAACAAACATTGAATTTGTTTGAATTGATTTTGAAATTATGTCCAACTATTATAACAATCAGTATAAATGGTTATGAATTTACTGGCGATTACTTTAATCTACTAAATAATCGGAAATACTGTTACCGATTGACATCAATTAGTCTGAATCATAGAAATGATATCTTAGATAATAGTTATGGTCAAGCATTTGATTTATTTCGGCGACGATTTGGTCAACAATTACAGTCATTGACGATTAACGGCAAACGTATCAATGGTAGCCATCAATTGTTTCATAAATGTTTGGCTAGTTTTACAAATTTAAAGACATTGGACATCAATATACGGGAAGAAAATCTTGATTTGAATGTTATAATTGGCGACAATAAGTCCAATTCATTGCCGAAAACTGTCCAATCATTTACCTTAAAACTGGATAACAATTCAATGAAATTATTTACAAAATTTATGGCCAATTATGGCCAACAAATGCGATCAATGAATCTGTTGGCGAATAAACTTGAAAATGACTACAACTTCAAGACAATGATATCGGGTTTATCGCAAATGCAACAATTGAAACGATTGGCCATTAGATTGCCGGGTGATTTCGGTACCAATGAGATCGTTGAATTGTTCAAAACAATTGGCCGCCGGTGTCGTCAGCTGACAGAGTTTAGCTATACATGTAAACGATCGCCGACTGACTTAAATCAGATAATTTTGTCCATCAATGAACAATTGTCGCCCGAATTGAGACGATTATCGCTGGATTGTTATAACCGATTCAATCAGCATTTAATACTGACCAGCGATTCGCTAAAACAATTGTTCCGTTTGACACATTTGACACTTCGGCTATACAAATATCGGGTAATCAGTGACCAGTTTTTTCGTAATATTCATCTCAATCTTCCGCGACTACAGCATATCAAATGTTACAGTCTGTCCATCACTGAGTTATCGATCCAAGCTATGGGACAGTTGGCACATCTGACCGATGTCTGTCTATCGCCCAATGGATCTACTCATACAACTGATGATTATATTAGACAACATTTACTGATCCGTACAAAACTTGTCAAACATTTGCTTATTGGTTACAGGAGTTCAGTAGATGGTAGCCATCAAGTGTTTAAATACGGTAAATATAATTGAAACAAATAGGTAGTAACCGGTAAATAATAATAGTAGTAATGTTTTATTTTGGTAGTGATTATAGCTTATTGATTAGTGATTGACACTTTAAATTGTGTGTTTTTTTATATAATTATCTATTTAACCCATATATGTTGAATGTTATGGGAAATAATGCGAAAATATTTAATCTTTTAACAGTAGTCACTAATGTAGTGCTTATTATTAATTAATTAATTAACATATTTAACTAAACATTGCATAGCAGTTAAAAAAAAAAGTTTACAAAATAAAATTGATGTAAATTATAATGTTTATAATGCTTATAATGTTGAATATAATTTATATTTATAATACTTAATTAATAAAAAATGATAAAATTAGATATTTTTAATTATTAACACTAATTTACAATACAATTAACCAATTTTCTCCACATATGAAATATATATATATATATATATATATATATATATATATATATTATATATTTTTTAAATACTTATGTATAATAATTTAGTGATTAATTATTAACAGGGATGATTAATATTATAAGATAATCATTGATAATTATTTGTATTAAAATTTGATGATTTATGTTTAATTATAATTATTATTGTACCAAAATTATAAAGATTACATTTTTTTAAATAATTATATTAATAAAAAAAAATAATATTACAGTAAATTTATAAATATATGATATTTAATTATTATTGTATAGTACTGTATTATACGGTAATAATACATTATGTGTGTGTGTATAATATAATCAAACAATTTATTTGTTGTTTATTTTGATAAAAAATGATATAATATTTCATATTAAATGTATGATAAATAAAAATATATTAAATTTTGAAAATATTAAAAAAAATAATATTATTATGCAACTTTAACATCACATATATATATTAGATTTTATAATTTTAAAAACTACTATACATTATGTACTTTAAAACTGTTTTTTTCACAAATTAAAAAAATAAATATTAAATTTGACACAAAAATAATTTTTAATAAAATATTATTGACAATTATTATAATTTACTAATGTTTTAATTATATATATATATAAAAGAAATAATTAAATTTAAAACTAAAAATAATTTACATTATAATATAAAAGTGTGTATATAATGTAATTTAATAGAAATAAACAAATTTTTATTTGATTACTCTATAAGTAAAATTAAATTTTGATTTTAAACTATTAACAAAAATTAATTTATATACAAATTAATTGCTAATTAGTTTTGTTTAAACAATTGGTTTTGTAATTTTTTTTGTTGTCTTAAATACAGTAAATAACACCAAATAAAACCAGTTTAGTTTTAGTAGGTAGCCTGCGGCTTAATTTGACTCAACACGGGAAAACTCACCCGGCCCGGACACTGGAAGGATTGACAGATTGAGAGCTCTTTCTTGATTCAGTGGGTGGTGGTGCATGGCCGTTCTTAGTTGGTGGAGTGATTTGTCTGGTTAATTCCGATAACGAACGAGACTCTAGCCTACTAAATAGATTGCCGACTTATAACGTCGACAACACTTCTTAGAGGGACAGGCGGTGTTTCAACCGCACGAAACAGAGCAATAACAGGTCTGTGATGCCCTTAGATGTCCGGGGCCGCACGCGCGCTACACTGAAGTGATCAGCGTGCATTCAAAAACCTACTCTGTCAAGAGTGGGGAACCCAATGAACCTTCTTCGTGATTGGGATAGGGGATTGTAATTATTCCCCTTGAACGAGGAATTCCCAGTAAGCGCGAGTCATTAGCTCGCGTTGATTACGTCCCTGCCCTTTGTACACACCGCCCGTCGCTACTACCGATTGAATGTTTTAGTGAGGTCTTCGGACTGGCCGGTGCAGCTGCTCTTGTAGTGGCAGCGCTGTGCTCGGAAAGATGCCCAAACTTGAACATTTAGAGGAAGTAAAAGTCGTAACAAGGTTTCCGTAGGTGAACCTGCGGAAGGATCATTACCGTATGTTGTAGAGTTTAACTCATACACAAACGGCAATTTGTTGAACGCAAAAGTCGCTCAATCGATAGATAAGCGGCAAACATATCCCAAACGGTACATAACCGTTCATAGGTGATCACAAGGTACACAACAACAACAACAACAGTGTAACTGTTAGGTGTTGTGTATGAGAGCGACCGATCACCACTGAATATGAACACTTTAGTACCGGTGTTTGTCTGCAAAAAACACAAGACAAGTCATGAGGTGTCTAATCTGAGCAATGCCTACACACCGTCAAAGTGTGAGCACTTTGTCGCTATCGGCGTCAAAGTCGGGCTACAGAGTGATAGTCATAGGGTGCGCCCAAAGACTGTCGCTAGGCTTAATTATTGTGAGCGGTCTATGATCGTAAGCAATGCCGTAAAGACTTGACTTGTGTGTGCGCTTTAAGTTGAAAAACTTGTGCCTTTGATAACAATTGATAAAAACACAATGTGCAGTACAACTGCAAACGGTGGATCACTCGGTTCGCTGGTCGATGAAGAACGCAGCTAGCTGCGATAAGCGGTGTGAAATGCAGGACACGCCGAGCACTTGATTTTCGAACGCATATTGCAGCCTCGGGTCTTTCCCGGGGCTTCGTTTGTCTGAGGGTCGTTAACATAATAAAAACATAGTAAAAG
>NW_026533223.1:0-10000 GCF_028296485.1 Oppia nitens | reverse complement strand
TTTGACACTTTCCACTTGTAGGCCATCCATATATGATCCTCATATTGAAAAATAAAGTCAGGCCTTGGACCCGTTCGCCGGCCAGAAGCTCCCGAAGAATTTCCTTCGGGCGGGAATAACTCGGGTAGCGGACATCGGACAGACATGGTTCTATCATATTATTCTTCGTATTCGGATGGCCAACAATTCATATATTGATCATAACTGTGTACAATCAAGTCTTCGTGTCCAAATGGCCCGTCCCGTGAATGGCAAAAAATGGTACCGTCGGGCGGGAATAACTCGGGAAGCGGACATCGGACAGACATGGTTCCACCATATTATCCTTTGTATTCGGATGGCCAACAAGTTGTCTATTGGACATAATTGTCCACATTGATGTCTTCGGGTCAAACTGGTCCGTTTAGTGATATATGTACAGTATTTTCTATTATGTATAGGAGAAACGGTATTTCGGTAATTTTGACCAGAAGATGATCATCGATTGGAATGAATTTTCAATATGTGGTAGTAAATAGGTTTGCGATACTAATTAGATATGTCCCGACATTGTGGCCACTACCTGGGCCGCAAAGGCCATCATCTAGTGATTCATTGATTTTCCCGCCAAAACAACAATTTTTGACGGCCCATTATATTTCGGGTGGCGGACATCGGACAACATCCGTACCACCATATTATGGACACTATTCGGATGGCCAAGGTGCTATATGAAGACATAATTGGCCACATGGATGTCTTCTGGTCAAAAGTGCCCGTCCCGTGATTACAACAGTGTACTGTATAGTACAGTACAGTAATGTATGGGGAAATCGGTATTTCGGTAATTTTGACCAGAAGATGATCATCGATTGGGATCAATTTTCAATATGAGGTTGCAAATAGGTGTGCGGTACTAACTAGATATGTCTCGACATTGTGGCCGCTACTTTGGCCGTAAAGGCCAATCAACTACTAGTTACATAGCGATTGCCTCCGCCGAAAACAAAAATTGCCGATAACTCGGTACAGGTTAACCGCCCGAAGTCAAGATTGGAAGTGAATGATTGGCTATTGGTTAGCCACCTAATCAGCCACTCAAAACACTTGGCCAGCCATCGGTTCGGCGGGACCAACATTTTGGGCAAGTCGGTATAACTCGGGTTGCGGACATCGGACAACATCCGTACCAACATATTATGGACAGTAATTGGATGGCCAACAAGTTGTCTGTTGGACATTATTGTCTATATTGTTGTTTTCGGGTCAATATGGCCCGTCCCGTGATTACAACAATGCATTGTATTGTATGTGTTATTAATGTATGGGAAATATAGGTTTTTCGGGGATTTGAACCCGAAGATGGTCACCGATCGGGACCAAACTTCGGGAGAAGATAGCATATAGGTATGCGGTACTGACTAGATAGGTCATAACATTGTGGCCACTACTTACCGATTTACCGTTACTTACTCTCATTTACATGTATGCTATACTGGTGTTACACCTAATATACTGTACATACATTTTTTTGTTTACTTTTTTTGAAAAATCACTACTTCGGTAAACGGCCACCGATCGGGACGTGACATATGTCATTAGAACCGCATTGGTGGCAAGAATATAGTTTGAAAGTTTGGTCCCGATCGATGGTCATCTTCGGGTCCAAATGGCCGAAAAACATGTCTCCGTAGAGAGTACATGACAGACATTTTTCGGATGGCCATTTGGACCCGAAGATGAGGTCAAATCATATTGTGATACATATATGACTTGTTGGCCATTAGTTGGCGGTCACAACAATGATGGTCCGGTCCCGATCGGTTGGCCGTGGCCAGAGTTATTCGGGAATGTTGTTTTCGGGAAAAACGCTTATAACACGACCCCCGGTGGTCAGAGTGAGTGGCCAAACGTATTGACACCATCTAGTCAATGAGGCCTAACAAGATATAGTGACAATTTGGTTACCGAAGTTACCGACGGGCCTCCAGTGTTGTTTAAACATGTCATGTTTTTTCAAGTAGTCAAAGTGCACATCTCAACTTGTGCCTTACTAAGAAAAAAGTATATATATGGAGAGTAGTAGTGTTGAGTACGAGTCAAAGCACTATATGCGGTGTTCACTGCATAACATTTGAGAGAGTCGTATAATGCTATACGATGACTATACACACTATAGGGTGTCAAACCGATTAATGAGAGATAGTCGGTGACACAGTATCGATAACTCTGTGATTCAAACGGCGTAATGCCGATGAATATCAGATTGTCGTACTTTTTGAGGGGACGGCAAGACATGTTCTCGCTTTATCAACGGGAGAGAGCCGTGCGGTGTAAGTGAGCCAGCTGTTAGTACGTGGGGGTCGACAATACAGACTGCACGCCTTGATTGATTGCACACTAAGACCGCAACTACGGCAACTCTAATACATGTCAGGATAGGGATGACTGGCGTCGGTTCGGGTACCACTTGAGTTTCCGCCTATAGTCAAACGCGTAAAACCGTGTCACTGACTGGGAACCAGAGTGCCGATAAACATGAGCAATATGAACGAAGGCTGACTTTGAATAGCGCCGCGATAGGTTGGCTATAACTAACGGATTGAATAAGTTGATAACCGCTATAGCGGTACTGTTGACGGTCTAGTCGATGACTGACCGGCAGTTTGGGATGTGTGATAACGCCGGGCGAAACTAACGCTAGCGCTATACACAGACGCAATGTTAATGTGAACACTGGCCGCTATATTGAAGGCAGTGTGAGTCGGTGTAGGACACCGACAGCAACAACAACACGGACCGTTCGGTTCTGTGTGTGTTTGGCTGAACAGCTACCTGGTTGATTCTGCCAGTAGTCATATGCTTGTCTCAAAAATTAAGCCATGCATGTCTAAGTACATGCCGTATTAAGGCGAAACCGCGAATGGCTCATTAAATCAGTTACGGTTCCTTAGATATTGACTGTCTACATGGATAACTGTGGTAATTCTAGAGCTAATACATGCCCAAAAACTTCGACCGGAGACGGGAGAAGTGCATTTATTAGACCAAGACCAATGGGGTTCCCTTGTGGGGCTCCTAACGGTGGTGACTCTGGATAACTGTTGCTAATCGTATGGCCTTAGTGCCGGCGATGAATCTTTCAAGTGTCTGCCTTATCAACTGTCGATGGTAGGTTATGCGCCTACCATGGTTGTAACGGGTAACGGGGAATCAGGGTTCGGTTCCGGAGAGCGAGCCTGAGAAACGGCTAGCACATCCAAGGAAGGCAGCAGGCGTGCAAATTACCCAATCCCAGAACGGGGAGGTAGTGACGAAAAATAACAATACGAGACTCTTATGAGGCCTCGTAATTGGAATGAGAACAATGTAAAACTCTTAACGAGGATCTATTGGAGGGCAAGTCTGGTGCCAGCAGCCGCGGTAATTCCAGCTCCAATAGCGTATATTAAAGTTGTTGTGGTTAAAAAGCTCGTAGTTGGATCTCAGTTCCTAGTCAGACGGTCCACTTGCCAGTGGCTACTGTTTGGCTGAACACTTTACCGACCTTGTCCTATGGTGCTCTTCACCGAGTGTCATAGGCGATCGGTACGTTTACTTTGAAAAAATTAGAGTGCTCAAAGCAGGCGTCAGTGCCCGAATAATGTTGCATGGAATAATGGAATAGGACCTCGGTTCTATTTTGTTGGTCTTCGGAGCATGAGGTAATGATATGTTTTCATTAATCAAGAACGAAAGTTAGAGGTTCGAAGGCGATCAGATACCGCCCTAGTTCTAACCATAAACGATGCCGACCAGTAATTCGCCTGAGTTCTCTAAATGACTCGGCGAGGGACTTCCGGGAAACCAAAGTCTTTCGGTTCCAGGGGAAGTATGGTTGCAAAGCTGAAACTTAAAGAAATTGACGGAAGGGCACCACCAGGAGTGGAGCCTGCGGCTTAATTTGACTCAACACGGGAAAACTCACCCGGCCCGGACACTGGAAGGATTGACAGATTGAGAGCTCTTTCTTGATTCAGTGGGTGGTGGTGCATGGCCGTTCTTAGTTGGTGGAGTGATTTGTCTGGTTAATTCCGATAACGAACGAGACTCTAGCCTACTAAATAGATTGCCGACTTATAACGTCGACAACACTTCTTAGAGGGACAGGCGGTGTTTCAACCGCACGAAACAGAGCAATAACGCACGCGCGCTACACTGAAGTGATCAGCGTGCATTCAAAAACCTACTCTGTCAAGAGTGGGGAACCCAATGAACCTTCTTCGTGATTGGGATAGGGGATTGTAATTATTCCCCTTGAACGAGGAATTCCCAGTAAGCGCGAGTCATTAGCTCGCGTTGATTACGTCCCTGCCCTTTGTACACACCGCCCGTCGCTACTACCGATTGAATGTTTTAGTGAGGTCTTCGGACTGGCCGGTGCAGCTGCTCTTGTAGTGGCAGCGCTGTGCTCGGAAAGATGCCCAAACTTGAACATTTAGAGGAAGTAAAAGTCGTAACAAGGTTTCCGTAGGTGAACCTGCGGAAGGATCATTACCGTATGTTGTAGAGTTTAACTCATACACAAACGGCAATTTGTTGAACGCAAAAGTCGCTCAATCGATAGATAAGCGGCAAACATATCCCAAACGGTACATAACCGTTCATAGGTGATCACAAGGTACACAACAACAACAACAGTCTAACTGTTAGGTGTTGTGTATGAGAGCGACCGATCACCACTGAATATGAACACTTTAGTACCGGTGTTTGTCTGCAAAAAACACAAGACAAGTCATGAGGTGTCTAATCTGAGCAATGCCTACACACCGTCAAAGTGTGAGCACTTTGTCGCTATCGGCGTCAAAGTCGGGCTACAGAGTGATAGTCATACGCCCAAAGACTGTCGCTAGAATTATTGTGAGCATAGTCTATGATCGTAAGCAATGCCGTAAAGACTTGACTTGTGTGTGCGCTTTAAGTTGAAAACTTGTGCCTTTGATAACAATTGATAAAAACACAATGTGCAGTACAACTGCAAACGGTGGATCACTCGGTTCGCTGGTCGATGAAGAACGCAGCTAGCTGCGATAAGCGGTGTGAAATGCAGGACACGCCGAGCACTTGATTTTCGAACGCATATTGCAGCCTCGGGTCTTTCCCGGGGCTTCGTTTGTAGATTCAATCGGTGACTGTCGGTCGCAGTTGCCGGTGTCGTATATGGTTCTCTTAGGAGGGCAGATGCCGAACATACTGTCGATGCGGTCTCGTCAGATTCTCATGTTAAGATGCCAGACCGTTAGTACACTAGTGCGCGAGTGCGAGGGTTATCGAACAGACTAGCTGGGTGCAATCACTTGTGAATGTACACTTCAGTGGTCATAGTTTGTGCGATGCCTAAGACATGTAACGGCACAGTGCCGGAGTAATTTCGTCCACGATTCAACGGTCCGTATCTAACCGATTGTTAAACACAATTGTCGACCAAGGATCAAGCGAGACCCCGCTTAATTTGGCATATAAATTTGTGTAAAGAATTGAACGGGATACCCTAAACGGCGAGCGAAACGGGGAATGCGCTAAGTCGGTCGTCATATAGGCGTACAGTTGCAGCGTAATGTTGGTCAGCGTGAACTTGCAGGGCAAGTAATCGAAACTTAGTTCGCGCTGACGTCAAGGATCGTTATCTACCTGTTTAAGGGGCGAAAGACTAATCTTGTCTAGTGTTGGATTAAGGAGGACAATTTTCACATTAATCATTCGCTTGAAAAGTTGAGTCTTTTAAAACGGTGATTACCGATTCCTTGGGACCGACTGACCCATGTTCAACTGCTGTTCACATGGAAAGTTCTCCACATTGGTCCTCAAGATTCTCAATAGGACTATCCACCAAATGCGGTTACTGCAAACCTACGTTTGACATAGGCAACTTACCACTGCGACCCTAGTTGTCGTGAAAGTATCGTTTTTTCTATTGATCACTTTCACGGCCGAGTATGAGTTCAACGCTACAGCGTCATCCATTTTCAGGGCTAGTTGATTCGGCCGGTGAGTTGTTACACACTCCTTAGAGAATTCCGACTAATCACATGGCCATCTTCCGGCTGTTTATATCAACCAAGACCTTTTGAGACTGTGTCTACCGAGAGCCTGCTATCCTGAGGGAAACTTGAGGGAACCAGCTACTAGATGGTTCGATTAGTCTTTCGCCCCTATACCCAGGTCTGACGATCGATTTGCACGTCAGAATCGCTACAGACCTCCACCAGCCTCAGGCATAGTTCACCATCTTTCGGGTACCAACATATACGCTACAACTCCGCCAGATCGACAATAAGCGAAATTGGCGGGCTGTTACTGCGCCCCACCGTTACCGCTTGAGCAGTAACCGCATAGGGATCGTAACTCAATCAACTTTACTTTCATTGCGCCTCTCTGGCCTATTCAAGACCGAGTGACTTGCGCACATGTTAGACTCCTTGGTCCGTGTTTCAAGACGGGTCAGGTAGATACCGACCTACTAGCCATCGATTGATCTCAAGCACCGCCAGATACTGAAGCATAGACCGACCATTAAGGCTGTCTTTACGTACAAAGTACACAAAGCGCGACCAAATTGGCACAGTCTCGACGCCTGCACTGACGGCACTCTTTACGGTCAAACCCCACAATGAGTGGAGAAATTGTTACCCAATCAGTACACTGAGTGCGCACCGGATCCACAAACTATAACACTAGCGTACATTCACAAGTGATTGCACCCAGCTATCTGTTCGAGACCCTCGCATACGGGCGCACTAGTCATCTAATTGGTCATGGCTTTAGCATGAGAATCAAGAAATGCACCGCCTATCGACAGCATTGAGTGTCACCGGCATCTGCCCTCCTAAGAGAACCATATACGACACCGGCAACTGCCACCGACAGAACAGTTGAATCTTATTCCCCGCACACTTCGTGGTTCTACCTGTTTACCTACAAACGGTTTCACGTCCTATTGAACTCTCTCTTCAAAGTTCTTTGCAACTTTCCCTCACGGTACTTGTTTGCTATCGGTCTCGCTGTAATATTTAGCCTTAGGTGGAGTTTACCACCTGCTTTAGGCTGCACTCTCAAGCAACCTGACTCTAGTATTCAACAGTTTGCACACAAAGTCCCGTAACGCTATGGGCCTAGCACCCGCTATGGATAAGTCCTTGTCAGAGGAACTTGCATTACCGCGAACTAAGTGCGATGCACTGCTGAATTCACGCTGCATCTCCTGTACGCCTATATGACGACAGGACTTAGCGCTGAGCTCTACCCGTTTCGCTCGCCGTTACTAAGGGTATCCCGTTTGGTTTCTTTTCCACCGCTTATTTATATGCTTAAATTAAGCGGGTAATCTCGCTTGATCTGAGGTCGACAATTGTGTTTAACAATCGGTTAGACATCACCGTTGACTCGTACTAATTACTCCGGCACTGTGCCGTTACATGTCTTAGGCATCGCACACTAACTATTGACCGGCTGAACGTGTAGTGTTCTGCCGTTATTGCCACAGTCGTGTAGCGATAACACGCAACGACACTCGCGCACTGAGTGTACTGTACGGTCTGGCGTAACATTAGTCTGACGAGAGCGCAACAGTATGTTCGGCACTCTCGACACAGACTTTTACTATGTTTTTATTATGTTAACGACCCTCAGACAAACGAAGCCCCGGGAAAGACCCGAGGCTGCAATATGCGTTCGAAAATCAAGTGCTCGGCGTGTCCTGCATTTCACACCGCTTATCGCAGCTAGCTGCGTTCTTCATCGACCAGCGAACCGAGTGATCCACCGTTTGCAGTTGTACTGCACATTGTGTTTTTATCAATTGTTATCAAAGGCACAAGTTTTTCAACTTAAAGCGCACACACAAGTCAAGTCTTTACGGCATTGCTTACGATCATAGACCGCTCACAATAATTAAGCCTAGCGACAGTCTTTGGGCGCACCCTATGACTATCACTCTGTAGCCCGACTTTGACGCCGATAGCGACAAAGTGCTCACACTTTGACGGTGTGTAGGCATTGCTCAGATTAGACACCTCATGACTTGTCTTGTGTTTTTTGCAGACAAACACCGGTACTAAAGTGTTCATATTCAGTGGTGATCGGTCGCTCTCATACACAACACCTAACAGTTACACTGTTGTTGTTGTTGTTGTGTACCTTGTGATCACCTATGAACGGTTATGTACCGTTTGGGATATGTTTGCCGCTTATCTATCGATTGAGCGACTTTTGCGTTCAACAAATTGCCGTTTGTGTATGAGTTAAACTCTACAACATACGGTAATGATCCTTCCGCAGGTTCACCTACGGAAACCTTGTTACGACTTTTACTTCCTCTAAATGTTCAAGTTTGGGCATCTTTCCGAGCACAGCGCTGCCACTACAAGAGCAGCTGCACCGGCCAGTCCGAAGACCTCACTAAAACATTCAATCGGTAGTAGCGACGGGCGGTGTGTACAAAGGGCAGGGACGTAATCAACGCGAGCTAATGACTCGCGCTTACTGGGAATTCCTCGTTCAAGGGGAATAATTACAATCCCCTATCCCAATCACGAAGAAGGTTCATTGGGTTCCCCACTCTTGACAGAGTAGGTTTTTGAATGCACGCTGATCACTTCAGTGTAGCGCGCGTGCGGCCCCGGACATCTAAGGGCATCACAGACCTGTTATTGCTCTGTTTCGTGCGGTTGAAACACCGCCTGTCCCTCTAAGAAGTGTTGTCGACGTTATAAGTCGGCAATCTATTTAGTAGGCTAGAGTCTCGTTCGTTATCGGAATTAACCAGACAAATCACTCCACCAACTAAGAACGGCCATGCACCACCACCCACTGAATCAAGAAAGAGCTCTCAATCTGTCAATCCTTCCAGTGTCCGGGCCGGGTGAGTTTTCCCGTGTTGAGTCAAATTAAGCCGCAGGCTCCACTCCTGGTGGTGCCCTTCCGTCAATTTCTTTAAGTTTCAGCTTTGCAACCATACTTCCCCTGGAACCGAAAGACTTTGGTTTCCCGGAAGTCCTCGCCGAGTCATTTAGAGAACTCAGGCGAATTACTGGTCGGCATCGTTTATGGTTAGAACTAGGGCGGTATCTGATCGCCTTCGAACCTCTAACTTTCGTTCTTGATTAATGAAAACATTCTTGACAAATGCTTTCGCTTTAGTTCGTCTTGCGAAGGTCCAAGAATTTCACCTCTAGCTCCGCAATACGAATGTCCCCGTCTGTCCCTATTGATCATTACCTCATGCTCCGAAGACCAACAAAATAGAACCGAGGTCCTATTCCATTATTCCATGCAACATTATTCGGGCACTGACGCCTGCTTTGAGCACTCTAATTTTTTCAAAGTAAACGTACCGATCGCCTATGACACTCGGTGAAGAGCACCATAGGACAAGGTCGGTAAAGTGTTCAGCCAAACAGTAGCCACTGGCAAGTGGACCGTCTGACTAGGAACTGAGATCCAACTACGAGCTTTTTAACCACAACAACTTTAATATACGCTATTGGAGCTGGATTACCGCGGCTGCTGGCACCAGACTTGCCCTCCAATAGATCCTCGTTAAGAGTTTTACATTGTTCTCATTCCAATTACGAGGCCTCATAAGAGTCTCGTATTGTTATTTTTCGTCACTACCTCCCCGTTCTGGGATTGGGTAATTTGCACGCCTGCTGCCTTCCTTGGATGTGCTAGCCGTTTCTCAGGCTCGCTCTCCGGAACCGAACCCTGATTCCCCGTTACCCGTTACAACCATGGTAGGCGCATAACCTACCATCGACAGTTGATAAGGCAGACACTTGAAAGATTCATCGCCGGCACTAAGGCCATACGATTAGCAACAGTTATCCAGAGTCACCACCGTTAGGAGCCCCACAAGGGAACCCCATTGGTCTTGGTCTAATAAATGCACTTCTCCCGTCTCCGGTCGAAGTTTTTGGGCATGTATTAGCTCTAGAATTACCACAGTTATCCATGTAGACAGTCAATATCTAAGGAACCGTAACTG